>NC_141601.1:29234805-29404805 GCF_047967505.1 Dipteris shenzhenensis | reverse complement strand
CTATCTTGAACAAAGATACTTTAGGGGTAAAAAAGCTCAACTTCATGTTACTATGTGAGGCTTAATTGTATATTTGAAGTATGATATTGAGTCTCATTCTCTCTCTGCTCTTTCACTCTCTGACAAACATACACACACACATACGCACATATCTCGCCACATCCTATCATCATTTTTTGCAATGGAAAAAAGTATTCTAGAGGAATGAGTACATGTTAGTATAAAGAAACATTTCATTCAGCTTTTTTGAGTTTGATGTTTTGCACAATGGAAGGAAGTACAAGGAAAAGGATCACGACATTGGATGTGGGGAAGGGTTGGAGAAGGTATGGCCCCGTGTGTGGGCAAGATACTCAAGGATTTTGAAAGGAACAAAAGGGGGTATAGGCACACATAAAAGGGCACACATGTAGTGCACATGTATAGGCATGCTTGAATGCACAAGGTATGCATGCTCACATATGTATTTATGTATGTATATGGATACATGCACGTGGACCCACATGTATGTATGTATGTATGTGGATACATACACATGCATAAAAATGTGTGCACATGTGTCAGCGTGGGGTAGGGTGAAAAGTGTGAGTGTGAGGCTAGATAGGCACATTGTACGAGTACGAGTAGGGAGGGGAAGAGACATGCTCAAGGGGAAAAAGCAAGGGGGGATGATGTAGGAAGTACTGGGAAAAGGGCCAGAGGGGTTACGAGAGTTTGAAGGTTTGGATGCAATCTTCGAGGGAGAGAGGGCAATCTTCGAGGGAGAGAGGACACGAGATCGAAGGGGAGGGTGAAAATTTTTGGGAGAATGCTAAAAATGCCTGACAAGAGAGGCCTTGCACGCAACACCTTTTGTTAGTAAGACATAATACCTTACATGTCGATTGTTCTTCCTTATAAGTTGCTAAATCGACCTTGGAGGCTTTGATGGACTTTGTCTTTGAATCTCAATAAACCCATATACAAGCATAGTTCATTCTTGGATTGATTTTCATGTTCAAGGATTGCTTCTTTCTGGGCCCATGAGCTTTCACCACATCGTCCTCCGCCCACTTCATACATTTAAGCCCTCCTTCCTCATCTCTTTCTCACATCCTTCACCTCCTCCTTCCCCCGCCCCCCCCTCTTCCGATGCTCCGCTTTGGTACTCGCTTCACGTTCCTCCTCCTCTTCCTCCTCCTCTTGCTCGGCGAATTCACCCTTTGGAGTTGCGGCCGGCGCCTTTCCTTTCCTCGTAAGCGTTCTTACGCCATCGAGCTTTTCTTGTCATGAGTTTTTCTAATTTGGGTCCGCAGAAGTCAGGATTTTGCTCATTCACACATATTGCTTTTATGGTAAGGACATTGTTGCCCACTCTGCATTCCCCGATTTTTGGATTCGATGATCCCTTGATTAAAGGCTAGTTTAATCCAAACGCCTTTGAATTTGAAGGGCGGACCTCCACATGTTAGCATACGGCGGATTGACGCTCGTAATTAGTGAGACGCAGAAGCTGTGAAGCAAAATACTGTATCGCTTGGGAACACACGAAGAGGCTACTTGGAGATTATATATATATATATATATATATATGCCTGACTATCTATGTACGAGTTCTGGGCTTTGGAACCTCAATCTTGTGAGGCCTCACAATTGCTACGCAATTGCTTCCTCTTCCAGCTGAATTTGCTTGAATCAGACTAAAAGCCAGCTTGCAGTCTTACAAACCGACCGACCTTGCTTGTCATTCAATGGAGTATAAAATCAGTAGCTACATCAATAACATACGGAGAAAAGGATCAATTAAAGAGAACTAAAAGCCTCGAATTCCAGTTTGAAAACCTTGCTCATGTGTCTTCCCTCCCGTTTGTGCAATGCAGGCGGGCGTCGTGGGACGGATGCGCGACGCTTGACCGACGAGGTATGCAACTATTAAAATACAATTGGGCTTGCATTTTTGAATGCGGTGTAAGCATTCCAAAGACGTCACTGATAAATTATACTTGTGTCTAATATAATCGTTACTGTCAGGGTCGGGCGAATCTGGACGGCAGAGCACACAATATCCCTGTGAGGAAGACGGAGCGGAAGCAAGCGAGCAAGAACAGCCCAATGATCATGTTCATGGACTACGCAAAGTATGGCAATAAGCCACCGGCATCGGCGAGGCCACGGCCGGGACCCATCAACAATATCAAGAAGCCATCACCGGCGCTGAGGCCATAGGGGGAAGGGCAAGGGATCAGAGGGTGACAGAAGGCGAGGACGCGCTTTAGTTTTTTGCTTTTTTGGGGGGTGTGTAGAGACAGAAGAGAGATAGTGTCGTCGATACGAAGAAACTGATCCAGAGGTGAGGTTTGGATGCTACGCAACGCTGTGGAGGAGGGTGCTTGCGGAAGATCGAAGGGGAGCGAGCTCAAGTTCCCAGGAAGGTTGCACGGTTCAGTGCAACGGGCGCCATCGCCATGCACGATCTTCACCACCACGAGAAAAGACAGCAGCCAGGATGAGTTCGAAGCAAGAGCTGCAGAGACACTACTATGTTGCGTATAAACTCTTCATGTTCTCTCTCTCTCTCTCTCTCTCACACACACACACACACACACACACACGTGCGCACATATGCGTGCATGTCCACACACACCCATGCACATGCTCACACATATTGTAACTACTTACATGCTTGCCCACATGGCACAACCACCATCACATGCATGCACGCACTTGTCGCCGAATGGCATGAGCATGCACATGTGCCTATCACTTTCTCCATGCAAGTCTGTCTGTCTGTCTCTCTCTTACACACACACACACACATGCGTCCACGCCTCCCTCCATTGTGTCCACTCTGGCCAATGTACTCACCCTTTTCCCCACTTCTGTCCCATGCCCACATGCATCTTCTCACGGCACTGTTCCTTCGGCCCCCACCTCATATCTTTATCTATTCTCTCCCCACGAAATCCCCACCCATATGGCTTTGCCCCCCCCTCCAACCCCACACATGAGCCCTTCCCTTTTTTTCAATCATGTCTTCATACACGTGCTTAACTTGTTCCCTTTTATCACTCCCTCCTACAATGCTCATCTTTTTCCTCCATGTGAGTTAGTCTAGGAGCTTCTATACAGTCATCTCTTGAGAGTGTCATGGACATATGTATAAAGTCCTCGGATTGTTAGAGTATATGAGACTTGACAATTTGTTGCTTAGACAAAGCTTTTTTAACATATTGTTCAATTGGAATCCAATTCACTAGCTTATTATGCCAAGTATTGAGAGCAATAAAGAGTTCCAACTATAATAATATCTAATGATCCATATGAGGCACATAATAATCAATAGACAGTTTGATTAATTTTTAGAAATGTGTGATGCTCATTCAAACCTCCATTGTTTTGGGCTATTGTTAAATGTACTTTTGCATGACAAAGATAGGATCCATACAAAGCATCATAAAAACAATAGTTAGCTTGACTATTTTTAAGTAGATGGATAGGAATCAGAGTCCTTATGTGCTTCCTTTCCCAGCCTCTCATTGTTTCTTTAGAAAAGGGAACCATGTAGCCTTTATTAGCAGTATCTTGCTTAAGCAGTGCTTAACACTAGTTTGGTATTGTAATAGGACATAACAATGTCCATGCTTAACTTGAGGGAGTCACATGATATGTAACCCTGCATATCATGTGCATTCAAAGCCTCATTATGAAATAATACATATGCAAATACAAGTTAACTGGCAATTTAAGGAAGCAAAGCTTTTTCCTTCAAGAAGTGGTATTTACTGCCACATAGACTGATTGAGAGATTCTAGGAGCTAATTGAGGAGATGATTGTGGAGCTTGGTGGCTCATGTAGAGGTGCCTACATATGGACCTCACCCTTCTTCATTCTATATGCATTCTCTTGTTTTGTGTTCAGCTTCATGCTTTTCTTTCACTTCTCCATCATGGTATCAAAGCACTATGATCCTCCTTGAGCCCATTTATGCCATGTCATCATCATCATCTTCTTCTTCTTCCCCACCTGCCTCTCCATTTTGCCCCTTTTTGCCCAACCACTTGGAGGGCTGAATTCTCCTCCTACAGGCGACCTCTTCTAGAGTCCTTCTGGATGGAGAGACTCTTCATATAGGCGACCTTCCACGTCAGAGCAATTAGGGAATGGTGCCCTCAGACCCGCGCAACAGCCGCTTTCTTTCTAACACCATTTCGTGCAATACGACTTGTTGGAGCAACCATTTTGAAATTCCTCTTAGCCACGCTTGCACAACAACATGAGCTAGCCGTTGTCCAAATTTGAAGTGAAATGGTCCACCAAGGAGGGAGCAAACGCGAAAAAGCTAGTCGACAATCAAGCTCTTGGCTATGGTGACGTGACACGGCATTTCGACTTTCCTCTTTAGTGGCTCTTCTCTGGTATACCAGCTTTATTTCTACCTAAAAAGCCCTCTTTTCTTTGTCTTGAAGAGTGAGATACAAGCCCTCCAAGATCAGGCCTCTGTTTTGGACAGTTTTTACAGTGTTGTGAATTTGGTGCTACATTAGATGCTACTTTGGCATTTTTGATATTTTAAGTGTTGAATAGCATCAGTACAATTGTGGCTACAACTTTCCTTTAGGTTGCTATACCTGGATTTGCTTGGAATACTTTCATCTAGCCACCTTTATGAAGCATGCAAGTTAAAGTATCATTTCCACTATGATTTTTTATGGAATTTGGTTACAAATCTTTGCTACACTAAATGCTTATACTTTAAAGCTTTTCAGCTTTTTCTAGCCTTGTAAGAGAGTAGACACTGCCCATTTTGGGTTAGACCCTGTCATGGCTACCTTCTTGCATATTGATAAGTTCAATGGTAAAGGCTTTCACACATGGCAGATGAAAATTAAGTTTGCATTAATGAGGGAAAACCTCTGGGGGCTTGTCAAACCTGCTTCAACTTCTTCTTCAACAACCTCTAATGCTGGAGAATCCTCAGCTCCTACACGCTCGGCATGAGATCCTGCTAGAGAGGAGAAAGCCTATGGCATTATTACTCTTGGCTTAGGAGATGACTATATTCATCACATTTCTGATATGGAGTCTCCTTCTGAAGCTTGGCAAAAGCTTGATATTCTTTTTGGTGCTAGCTCTCACATCTCAAAATTGTCACTTAAGATTGCATTCTTTGAATTGAAGATGGCTAGTGGCTCGAAGTCTCATGACTCAACTTGCTTCTATCAATTCTCCAATCACTACTGATGATGAATTCAAGATGGCTAGTGGCTCGGAGTCTCATGACTCAACTTGCTTCTATCAACTCTCCAATCACTACTGATGATGCAATGGCAGTATTGCTCAAAAGTATGCCTGAAGATTATAATCATGTAGTCACCACATTGAAAAATCTTCTTAATCCTAATCTTGAAGGTCTTATTACTACCCTTCAAGAAGAAGAAAGGCACAAGGAACTCCGGAGAGGCAATGACACAGCCTATGCCATAAAAACTCAAATGGGCAAGTTTCCACCTTGCAAACATTGTGGGAAGACCAATCACCTCTCAAAAGATTGCTTCAAGATCAATCCTTGCAAATATTATGGCAAAAACAATCACCATAAAAAGTTTTGTAAGGCCAAAAAAGAAGCAACTACAAAACCAAAAAAACCAAAAACTGCCAATTTACTTTCGGTTGATGTGCCTCCACAAGGTGAGGCCTCCTATGATGATTATGCTTTTTGAACCGGCTCCACATATGCTCCATATCTCTCTTTTATGTTGAGTCAAGATACTCTGCTTGGATAGTCCTCCAAAATGAATAGAATAAACTATTGTTCACCATATGATGTAGGCCATGTGTATGTGTTTAGCTCCATGGTACCTCCTACAGACATTGTGTGCATGTACATGCAGGGGAGATAACCATTGGGGGGTCTTATGTATCCCTTTGTTTGCCTCACACCCTTGAGAACCCTTGCTAGCATGAGATCCTAGCCATAGATTTATCCTTGACCACCATGAGATGGCTTGAGACACTATGTGACTAGATGTATCCTTGACATAGCCTGAGGCATTTCCTTGAGGGGGGGTTTTGTTGGGATATCTCAAGATGTATTCCCTAGGCACACCTTGGGTTCTATGTGTGTGTGTGCTAGAGGCACAGTTAGGTGCCCATAAGCACTATTAGGTGGTGGTAGATGCCACATAGACTGATTGAGAGATTCTAGGAGCTGATTGAGGAGATGATTGTGGAGCTTGGTGGCTCATGTAGAGGTGCCTACATACGGACCTCACCCTTCTTCATTCTATATGCATTCTCTTGTTTCGTGTTCAGCTTCATGCTTTCCTTTCACTTCTCCATCATTTACATCAATATCTTTAATTCTCACGGGGGGGGGGGGGGGGGTTCACTACACAAAAAGCCCTCATATCACATGCGTTCATTGGGGTATTTCTAAATCCCTCTGTGAGCCCTTTTCCTTATATATAAACATTTCTTTTGTGACTTTTGAGGGTAATAATTTAGTATGTCTTTGTAAATGTAACATATAGATATGTATAGTCTTTTAACCTCCTAATGTAAATTTTAAATTACAAAAATTTAAGCACTTTATTTCAAACTAAAATCTCACCATTGTATAAAAGGCCACAATCACTCCTCAATTACGAAAGAAAATCCAAGGAAAATTGAGCTAAGAGTGTTTATTGACATGTACGAATCAAGAAGTAACAATAAGTGTGCCAGTCAAATAATTGTTTCTTAAATAGCACACAGACTCAAGCTGCAGCCTAAGTAATGACCCATATAATTGGATTCATGTCCTTTAGTACTGGTAACTATGATAAAATTTGTAGAACACTTAATTATAATGACTGTGGAGACATAAATCTTTGTTGCAAGTTGGATATCCATATAGGTAGTGAAGAAGATCTTCATTATTATTGGCGCACCAAACCTTGATTGTAACAATGGAGGAGTGTTACGATGCAAAAGAAAACCTTGATTGTAACTATACCAGAAACCCTGATTGTAACTATATTAAATTGTACTACTGTTTTAAAAGGATGTGTTACCTATCACACTGAAATAAAAGTTGGCATGCTAACATAGAAATGTGTTGAACAGTAAAGCATGATTCTTAAGGGAACACCATTGGTGACTATTACCACATATTGTTCAAACGTTTACTAAATCCTTTTTCATGGATTATGCAGTATCAAAAAACTATAGAGAAAGCTATACTTTTCTAGCCTTTAAAGGCGTATTCTCAGATTTAGCCTTTTCCCACAATTGTAGATGCCATAAGATGCCATGATACTGCTTGGCATTCACATAGACTAGCTCTTCTACTATCATCTCAGATGGAAAAGGCATGCATACTTGATGGACTCCAAGTATATGGGGTTGAATCTAATAAAACCATCATAAAAAATAGGCCCATACATAAAAGTAAAGTTCTAGCCGCTTAAGCATAGGTAGCATGTGCCTTCTACATCCCAAAATATTGAGAATTAGTACACGCAGTGAGTTATTAGTTTAAAACTGGTGAAAATGTTGATTTTGAAATTTATACCATTAGAATGTCCTAACTCTAGTTGCATGTGAGGTAGAACATATTTGCTTGGTGGTTGGAACACACACAAGAAGCAGCTAGTCTTTTAAAAAGAGAGAGTAAGTAATTAGCATTATTATACCTTATCAGTGAGGAATTTACATCAAATATTTAGCATAACAAAGAATGTTTCACCATTTTCTTAATATACATCACACATTTAAAAAATGCATGGGCCCCCATAACGTGGAGTTTTAATCAACCCAAATTATCATATATTCATTGAAAACCCAAATTTATTGCCTTTAAGTAACAAAATTTTGCAATTTTTACTTTTCTCAGTCCACACCATAGCCTGCTATGCATAGCATTAATTGTAGGCTATAGCTTATGGAAAGCTTAATGATGGAACCATGTTCATGATGTCACCATGCCCATAATTGTATGCATATAACATACAAAGGTAGGTCCAAACAAACATCCCTAATCATTAATTCTAATGCCATAGATCCATTTTTGTTAAGGCCCATCTTTGGTAGTTCATATCAATGGGTAGGCTAGGTAGTTACTCTGTGAAAATTCACCTAGTAACATTGAAAGAAATCATTGCTTGACTAGAATCTCAAATGTGTGCCAAACTTAGCATTGTAAACAAGTAAAAGACATGTTTCACATGAGTCCACTAAAATTCATCAAGAGTATAGTTCATGTTGCATAGTAACAACTACATGCTATATAATATTCTTATTTACATAATGAGTAACTAAAAGTGCAAGTCAATACTCATTTCCTTCAATGTATTTTTGTCAACACTTCACTGAGACAATGGGAATCCTAAAGAAACATAGTAAATATTACTGGAATGTTCTGTTTTCAGTAAAGTTCAACATCATACTCTCGTTTCCAATAAGGTGCAAAACACCACAATATTTGAGGTTTCTACCCATGAAAAGAAAAATTCAAATGCATCAGCACTCACTTTAATGCCCTTCTTGGGGAATGCCCAAAGACTGATAACTCATATTGAAATGCACAACAAGATCAAGGTGCCCTGTCAAAGGCAGAAGGTAAAAACATTCAATTTCACTTTTGTAACCAGAACAGACAAATGCATGCTTATCCATAAGGATATAAGATCACTATAGACAACAGTTACAAAATGTAGCCTTCCCTCTTTCTCTCAAACACACTAATTGGCCACTTGAGATATACAAAGAAACCTATGCATGCCGGTTCTAACTTGAAGAAAGATTAGGGCGGACCTTTTCATGTGCTAATCCGAAGATTCAAGAGATGAGTACAAAGTAGTAAAGGTTGAAGTTAATGTAGTGATTCACAACGATATGCATGGCAAATAATAGATAGTGGTTTTTAGAAACTAACTATATGGATTCCTAGGGCTTTCATCTTAGCATTTGAACTCATAGTTTTGATACATGGAAGGGTCCCCTCGGCCCTTTCCAAGATCTACTACAGCTTTTCCCAGACTCAGATTCCAATAGCATCACACACGTATACTAGCTGCTCTACCTAGGCCACTATCAATAGAACCACTCAGAAAAAACAAAATCCTAGAGCCATCAAAACCAACCTGTTGAAACATCCAAAATTGCCCATCTTGGAAAATGGTTTTTAGAAACCAAATATATGATTTATGAAACTTCCTTTACAAAACTAAGAGACACTCTAACCAAAGAAACACGTACTACATCCAAGCATACAAAAAAAATAAGGAAGTTACTTCTCTCGCAAGATTGATAAAAAAACTCTCTTACAAGCCTCAAAATGCATAAAAGATACTCCTGTCGCACATGCACCAACTTAAAGTAGCTCAGTCCACCAAGCTAAGACTCCCATGCAATGAAGACATAAGATCAACTTAATCATTTTTCAATTTTACATGAATCACGCCTGATTTCTTTCAAAAAGAACATGGTGACATCATAATAACATACATAAAGAATGCAGCTATTAATGAATTTCCTATAGTTGTTGCAAGAGAGTGGATGATGTCCTTTTCTTTACTTACACAGAATGTGAAATCAATGACCAATTCCATGTCTCTTTGATGTTCAACTTTCTCTAACAAAATCATTGAAAAAATTTTAGTCATTTGCATCCAATTGATACTTATCGATTTTTGGATTATATGTCATGTTTGCCAATCTAATAACTGTCTCAATATCTACAATATCAAGATTTGTTCAATCATATCAAAACATTCTCTTGGAAGTAAATAGCGCAATCGCAACCTATGCCAAAAAGATTCCCAGTTGATGTGCATTGCATCTTAGACTCTTTATTGTAGTATGTACCTTGTCTTACCCTTGTGAGTCTATCCTTAGATAAGGTGGGATTCCCATTGAGTTGGCTTACTAAGGTAGACTTAAAGATAAACTTTGCATCAGCTTCTACCACTAGACTTATGCTTTCCTTATCCTTCCTTGTGAGAGAATTGTGTAACATTGCATCCACCTCATGTCTGATTTCACTCAAAGCAATGATCTCTTCATTCTCTTATTACGTTCAATGAAAGAATTAGCCATGATTAGAGAACTCAATCCATTGTCATGTTCATCTGCTACTCCCATGTCTTTATCCAACATAGGCCAAGTGCGACCAACATCCACCCAAGGAGATTCCATGAGGTCAACACTAGGTTTCATGTATAATGAACCACATAGTGATTGAGCAAGCTGAAAACCCTTAATCATCCAATGGTTTTTTCATCAAAACTAACACTCTCATAATCACCCAAGTTTGCTTTTGGCATCATGTCATTCTTATTGAAAACATGCAAAATGTGTTCTTGTTTTTTATGAGCCCTACGGGACACTTATGCATAGCAAGCTTATTCAAGTTACCTGTGCTATATAAAAGATCACCAAGGTCAAATGTTTCTTGGCCAATCATCCCTCCAACCTTACTAAAAAATATTTTAGCTACATCACTACCTCTAAGGTGTAAAGGACACTCCAAATCTAGAAAAAAGTCTTGAAATACCTTGATGAGTAGCATAACAAAAAGGCAAGAAATTTGTATGTTTGTATAGGTCTCTTTAGTGATAAAGTTTATTTTGAAGATGTATGTAGGATGATGGTGAATCCACATCTTAAAAAAGTAAGTCACTTTAGCAGCAAGGGCCACATGCTCATGTAAGTTGAGGAATGGAGATAGAAAAATATCAATATAATCACCCACAATCTATAAGTATATCTCAGTTACTCATATGCTTCTCTCTTTTCGACATGTGTATAAGGATTTCCATCTAGTTGTAGCTTTTGCACACATTGTCGCACTTGCCTACTAGCAATTCTTTGAGCTCCTTGCCAGTTTTGTTGATCCTCCATCCGTATATCCCCATGTCAGTTGGACTCCCATGTTGAGAAACGATATGTCCCAAAACAAGTCCATGGGTAACCATGAACTGTCATTTTGTTGGATTTAGGGGGATGCCATACTCCCTGCATTTGATTAAAACTACTTCAAGACATTTTAAGTGGTCTTTATTATTTGAGTGGATGCACAAATCATCCACGAACACCTATAGGAACTAATTCAAAAATGACTTGAAAGCGGTGAACATGATTCTCTGGAATGTGGTCGGGGCATTACAAAGTCCAAATGGCATGACTCTAGAGGCAAATATACCCCATTCTGCAGCAAATGTTATTTTTTATTGGTCATCAGTAGGAGCAATTTGCACTTGGTTATAGCGATTAAATCCTAACTGCACATTTTCAGCCCCTGTTTCAAGGTCCCAAGGAAAACCTGAGTCCTTATTGGAATGGATCTTCAGGTTCACTATTCCATTCAAGGTCAACCATAAAGAATGGCACTTTTGGATTGATTGGTTCTTCATGTGTGAGTGTTATAGAATTGTATTTCTGATATTTCTTGCTATGAAAATTATTCTATTGTAGTCAAGTGTGACCATGGCAAAGTATTCCATAGGAGCGCCCTGGACATGGCGGGGTCCTAGTGGATGCTTTGTGGGGTTTAGTTGGGGATGCCTAACTACTTGTGTTTTTTCCAAGCTGGATAGTTAGTATTGTGGGTGATTCCATGTTAATACTAATGTTGCTAGTGTTGCTAGTGTTATAGCAATTGGTCGCAAAGGTGTGTATTTTGATGTCTGTATATCAAGCATACAATTGTGTTGGGATTAGTTGGTGTGATGAATCGTCAATTGATTGTAATAACTAACACAACTCGCAGCTTGAGTATAGATGATGAGTTGGATAACGAGGAACGGAGATGGTGAAGGTAATTTGGATTGATCGAAGTATCCAATGGCTGTCAAAGGCCATGGGCCATATTGTAAAGTAATGAATTTTAAGCCATGGGCTAATTTATTTTAATTAATTGTGGATGAGAGCATATTAAGCCTTGTGATATTTTAAGCTCATGGAGCTATGTTGATCAATCCATCTGATTATGGACAATTGATTCTTTTGGATGTACTATTATTGGCTCTTTGCTTTTTGGAATTACAATTATAAATACTCTAGATGGGAAGCAAGAGCCACCGTCTAAGGGGGGTAGATTGGACATTGGCTTCAATTTGCAAGAAGATGGGATCCAATGTATGGCAGTTGTCAATCGTCACCAATGCTTGGATCCAATTGTTGACATTGCTTTGTGTATCTCCCACTAAGGCATGTTGTTGCAGGGAGGCTGATTTTCTTGAGATCGTCGATGAAGAGGTTTCATCCAACGCTCTAGGCACAATTGGTTTTACTCATGTCCCCACACTGACTCTTACTGCAGTGTCGTAATTTTGGATTATCAATCTATCAAATCCCCAATCATGGAGGATTAATGCTTCACGCAACCAAGTGTGTCCAAGCAATATTTGATAAGATTTCTTGAGGAGATCCAAGATTGTGAATTGAAGAGTAAAGCAAACTCCTGCGACTTTTTTGGACACTCCATTCACTATTCCCAAGGGCTTCAAAGGCTCATGATGCATCTACCAAGCGTATGTTGAAATTAGCCTTTTGCATTGGTGGGAGACTTCATTCATCATAGAGATTCTTGGATAGAACATTCACACCTGCTCCACCATCCACTATGGCTTGGACTTCATCATATGCTTTATGGATCAAAGGCATAGTGATGTTGCATATGTCATCTCGCTCACCCATCCGTAGAGGGATATCTTCTATGTCTTCCATAGGTGGAGGGGGATCCGCTAATTCAATCCATCCTTTGAAACTCTCCCAAAGATTGGGATAATTTCGTTAAAGGATTCATATTAAAATGGACATAGGGCAACTTAGAATGCTATAGAGTGCAGCGACTTCAAGTTGGTGTGGCGGTACATTATGTTGTGAATCTGGTTCCTAGAATAGAGGCTCGAGTATAGTGCCAATACTTGGTGGGGCCAAGTCAAGGATTGGATCTTGTGCTTGCTTCTTAATCTTAAATTGAACTTGTTCTTTTTGTACCCATTGTTGAAGTGCTTGAAATCGAGTCTTTTCTACTTCTGCATTAGGGTTTGGAACTTCTTTTATGTTATGATCTGGAGCTGATGTTGATGTGCTTGGCTGCTCATTGCTTGGCGGAGATATAGGCACTTGTGCTTTCTTTTGGAGAGGTCTTCTTGATTGAATGAATAGTCGGTCCCTTTGTTGCCTCTTTTTGTTGGTGTGTAATTATATTCAAAGGTTAATATGCTTGTGGGCTCTAGACTTTGATGGTCCACCCCAATAATGCCGATTTGGATGTCAAGCTTAGCCCCATTTTGTTGTGGGACCTTATTTTCCATGGGACAATCCATACAAGCATGGCCGATGCCACAATCTCTGCAGAATCGTTGGAAAGTAGCAGGGCTACCACGATGAGGGCATTCTGTGATCCGGTGATTCTCTCCACAATCTTAGCACTTTAGTGGTACTCGCTATGTGTTGGGCCGAACTTGATTTGCACAGACGAGTATTAAACCTTCTACTCCTTCCACATAGTACATTGGGTACTTAGCTTCATACTCGAATTGCGAATTCCTTTTCTCGGCTTGAAGTTGTTGTATTGGAACTGTCGGAGGGGCTAGATTTGGTGCTCTTGGGTATGGTCGTGGATTTGGATTTCTAAGTAATTGCGGGACTTGGGTCCTGATGGGAACATTATTCAATCTCGAAGCTGGGGGTGCTTGTGCAAGTGTTGGTTGCTTGTACATTGGGATGGGTGTCAGTTGGTATTGTTGAGGTCGAGGCGGGTTGTTGCGCATGTTGAAGATGCAACTATTTTCATCATGCCCACCAGCTACGCAGATGTGGCACCACAACCTTGGCAGTGGATTGTCTTGTGCATTGATCCTAGCTCTTAGGACCGGGCATTCATTTGCTGTATGATTGGCCATGTAGTGTGGACACCATACATTTTCTCACTGTGGATAAGTCTAAGGGGCCGGCTGAGACATGTGAAGGTTTTGTTCCATGGCATGCATCATTTCTTCTTGGAGCTTCATGGTCATGGCCTCTAGGTGATCTTCATGGTCATGGCCTCTCGGAACTTCATGCTCATGGTCATGGCCTCTAGGTGATCTTCACTAGATGTTTCTGCAGTGGTCTTGACTTTATTCTTTTTAGAGTGCTTATCATGCGCATTGGCTCTTCCATCATCACTACTGGTGTTAGAGTCTATCATGCCATCCTCGATGTTAATGGCTACCACATGAGTAGCACTGAATGTTTCGTAACTGCTGTTGCTGATCTTTTTCATGTCTTTGCGGATTTTCTTCCTTAGGCCTACAATGATTTTGGATCACATTGATTCATATTTGCATACTTTTATGATTCATTCTCAATAAATGAGCACATGTTGGGTACTTAGCTTCATACTCAAATTGCGAATTCCTTTTCTTGGCTTGAAGTTATTGTATTGGAAGTGTCGGAGCGGCTAGATTTGGTGCTCTTGGGTATGGTCGTGGATTTGGATTTCTAAGTAATTGCGGGACTTGGGTCCTGATGGGAACATTATTTAATCTTGGAGCTGGGGGTGCTTGTGCAAGTGTTGGTTGCTTGTACATTGGGATGGGTGTCGGTTGGTATTCTTGAGGTCGAGGCAGGTTGTTGCGCATGTTGAAGATGCAACTATTTTCATCATGCCCACCAGCTACGCAAATGTGGCACCGCAACCTTGGCAGTGGATTGTCTTGTGCATTGATCCTGGCTCTTAGGACCGGGCATTCATTTGCTGTATGATTGGCCATGCAGTGTGGACACCATACATTTTCTCACTGTGGATAAGTCTAAGGGGCCGGCTGAGACATGTGAAGCTTTTGTTCCATGGCATGCATCATTTCTTCTCGGAGCTTCATGGTCATGGCCTCTAGGTGATCTTCACTAGATGTTTCTGCAGTGGACTTGACTTTTTTCTTTTTAGAGTGCATGCGCATTGGCTCTTCCATCATCACTACTGGTGTTAGAGTCTATCATGCCATCCTTGATGTTAATGGCTACCACATGAGTAGCACTGAATGTTTCGTAACTGCTGTTGCTGATCTTTTTCATGTCTTTGCGGATGTTCTTCCTTAGGCCTGCAATGAACCAAGCGGTGAGGTACTTATCAAAATGTTCACTGCTTCTGCAATAATATTATTAAAGCCCATAAAGTAGGTATGTTTGGAGGCAAATAAGCTTTAAGGGATTTTTTTCAAGAGGTGTCAAGAAACATCTTAAGGTCAAAGCAAGGATACAAATACGGTGAGTACAAAAACCATGTATGAAACCATAAAGCTCTGGGGAGGTCCACACCTACATGATCTCTTGAGCATCAATCTTGGAGGCCCATCTATATCTACTACGAAGCATGAGGGTAGAAAGGCAACTCAATTCATACCTGAAGATAATGAATATATATTCGTTGCAATCGAACATATCTACACTGATGCAAAAATAAAATATAGATTTAGTTCCAAAGTACCTTTTGTCAAAGTTGAGGATGAAACCACAATCAAGAGATGAACTAGGTATTAGTAACTTTACTTTTCTTTTGTCAAAAGTATAATTTACCCAGCATTACTTTTAAATTTTTATTTATAGGTGGAATGCAAAAGAGACACTCTAATAGGATTATATGGTGCAAAAGGAGGATCATTAATGTGTATCTCGCAATGTTATCTACGTGGGTCAAGGATCACATGGTTATGAGACAATTGTAAATGCTTTTTAGAAATGTCATAGGGCATTATGCTAGAGTCCTCATTGCCAATCCTCTTCATGAATGCCTTCCATGGCTAGCTCTTGTTGTACATTATACTTGCAATTGCTTTATGGCAAAGTTCATTAGGAAGCAATGGGATCTTGTAGAGAGGTTGTGGAATGTAAAATTAAAGCATGCCATAGGACCTATAATTGGTCACGCTTCTGATGGTGATACTTGTCGTCATAAGTTAATGCTAGAGGATTATATGGACAAAGGTAGCAGTGCATATGGCATTGATTGGTGTGGTTGGAATGTTCAAAGGAGAGTATCCTTGTGGCCTACACGATCAAGATTTTGTGCACAATGGAAAGAAGCTTATTAACCCACTTGATAGTCCAACGTGACTACTAGTAATTGGAAATTCTGGATCACATTGATTCATATTTGCATACTTTTATGATTCATTCTCAATAAATGAGCACATGTTGTGACGGACAAAATCGAAATCATCATGGAATTGTCTCCTCCTACAAATTCCACAAGTGTACAGGTCTTTATGGGACATGCTAGCTATTATAGAAGATTTATCTTGTGGTATGCCATGGACCACTTTACAAATTGTTGGTGGAATTCTTATGGACAAAAGAGTGCGACCAAGCCTTTGACCTTTTAAAGTGGCACATAATCACAGAACTCATTCTTATATCTCCCAATTGGGATATTGATTTTCATGTTCATATTGATGGATCCAAGTATGCAATTGGGAGTGTGCTTTTCCAATCTAGTGAACATCAAAAAGACTACCCATTCTACTTTGCCAGTCGACAACTCAATGATGCAGAGATCAACTATATCACCACAGAAAGAGAAGCCTTGGCAATGGTATATAGTGTTAAGTAATTTTGACACTATTTTTGGCAATTAATTTTATCTTCTACACTTATCATCAAGCATTACTTTATCTAGTGAGCTGTCCATGTATGACAGGAAGAATAACCAGGTGGCTCCTCTTGCTTCAAGAATTCAATTTCAAAATATTGGTTCGCAAGGTTGCCCAACACTACATTGCCGATCGCACGTCTCGTGTCAAGATGAGAGAAGAACCCACTGGAGTAGAAGATGACTTGCCAGATGTCACACTATTTCAAATAGATGCTGTTCCAGATTGGTGTGTAGATATCATTGGATACTTAATGGCAAGAAGACCACCCCCCGAAATGAAAGCAGTGGATGCCAGAAAACTAATTTTAAAAGCTGCACCCTATCATCTCATTGCAGGACAACTATACAAGATGGACAAGGATCGGGTTTTAAGGAGATGTGTTATGCCACATGAGATCATGCCAATCCTCAATGAAGTCCATGAAGGCATTGTAGGAGGACACTTCCAAGGGGAAGCAGTAGCAAGAAAAGTTCTTCTCGCAGGCTACTGGTGGCCAACACTTTGGGCAGATGCCTATGAATATGTCAAAAGCTGTAATGTATGTCAACGAACTAATAAACCACAACACAACGCCTTCAATCCCCTAACAATAGTCATTCCACAAAAGCCATTTGAAAAATGGGAGATTGATTTTATGGGTCCCATCCATCCAGCAGCAAAGGGAACATAGGCACGCTACATCATTGTGACCACTGATTACTTTACCAAATAGCATGAAGCTAAAGCAATCAGTAAGACAGATGCCAGAAGCACATCAAGATTCTTATATGAGAATGTGATCACCCGATTTGGATGTCCCATTGAAAATGTGTCGGATAGAGGCACACATTTCATCAATGAGGTTATCAAAGAACTCTTGTCTGGCTTTATGGTAATCCATAGAAAAAGCACATCCTACTACCCCCAAGGGAATGGACAGGCCGAATCCACCACTAATAAAATATTATGCATTATCCTTACCAAGGTAGTAGACCCAAAGCATTTTGATTGGGCAGAGAAACTAAATGTAGCCTTATGGGCATACTGAACGACACTCAAGGTCAGTACAGGGAATACACCTTTTCAATTAGTGTAAAGCTGTGGTCCCACTAGAATGTGTAATACAAAGCCTATGCATAGCAGTACAGGAACGCATGGGAGATTATGCATTCTTAAAAGAAAGACTGTATCAATTGGAAAAACATACAGAGACTAGATTAGTCGCTTACCATGCCATGACAATAGAAAAACGCAGAAGAAAGGCATGGTTTGATAAACCTTAAAGCCAAAGACATCAAGAAAGGCGACCTGGTTTTGCTATACAATGCCAAAGTCCACAAGGGAAAACTTAAATATCTAGGTCAAGGATCTTATAGAGTTAAAAAATTGAATCCCATCGAAGCTGTGTTGCTAGAAACATTGGATGGAGTCCAATTCAACACAACCATAAATGGGAGCCGATTGAAGCGCTACTACATCAACATGCAAGCCATCCCCCATAATAATAAAGATTTAGGAACCCTAAGTCTTCCTTAGGTAGTATTAGATTGTATCACGAGCACTCACTCACATATATACGTCTTCGCACATATAGGTAGCATCAACCGATTTCAACCTAGGGCTCAAAAGTGCTGCATGAATCCTAGCTGCAACATGAAATCCAAGAAAAAAAAAACATATAGTTGGTCCCTTCCTAGTTATTAGGTCACGTGCACTCAACACACTTTTGCTTAGACACATAGTAGATTGTATGAATAATTGTGCCACACACTTTCATTCCACTCTCAAAGCATGTGCTAAAATAACATCTCTCACACTACACACACACACAACTTTCATTCCTACATACCAACTGATTTAATGATCAATGGTATACCATATCAAAATGGATGCAGGTTCAGAAACAATGCTACCACTAAAGAGGATGTGAAGAAAGAGCCCACTGCCTCAACCACGAGACCCCCTCTAGAATTCGCAGCCATCTACCTCCTCTCAACCAAGGTGACCACATGCATTTGTGGTTCAGAGTGATAACTTTGATGGGGATTCTATGCATGACATAGAGACACAAGAAGTATAAATGCCACCCCAATCACCACCAGCCTACACAACCATTGACGAGGCTCAGTCCTTGGAGCTTGTGTGGCCACCTACACCAACTTATGCACTTTCCAATGCAACAAAAGCTTTCTTAGAGCAAAGGGGTCTTGGCAGTTTGTTTGAGTGCCTAAAATCCTTAGAGGACAGTCCTACAATGATCACGTACATCATGGAATTTCTCCATTCTTATCACTCCAACGATGCATAAGTTGGCAAATACAACACCATCACTATAAATCAGAGTCAACTAAGTATTATACTTGATAGTATAGTGATTCAGAGGACCTTGTCACTCCCAACTCAAGGTGCAAAATATCCCACAAGGCTTGATGATGCTAAATTCCTTGAAATATAGCCTCTTCTTACTAAGAGCACAAAGTTCTATAGGGACGGGATATTACTTCGCACCATCATCACCCTCTTCTCAAGGAAGGAGCAACATTCCTATCAACAATCCTGGGAGTCAAGTGTGGCAAAAATCGCTCTCTCTCACTCCGCACATTTGTTTTGCCGAGTAGGCAGCTAAAGCAAGACTGAATCCAGCAATTAGTTATCTTCTTCACAAAGAAACTGGATGGTTCATTTAGCTAGAAATACAAGATTCCACACTTATTGGCTATAATCATCAACAAGGAGATACAAGAAAAAGTAATGACTTTGTCCCGATCGCCAAAAGCTTTTGAGGATCTGGACATCCCCTTATCACTAGCATGGAAGCTGTCACCACCTTCTTCTCCTACTATCACATTGGTAAATGCGGATACCTTGGAAGAAATGCGAATTTGGAGGTAACAAATGAGGAATTACCCAACAAGATGCTAAAGCTCAACACAGAATTACAACCAATATATCTCCATCAATAGCAGCAGCTAGAGCCTAAGGCTACATCGGCACCATCACGCCCATTAACATCATGCCAATCAATGAGCTATAAGGAGATCTAGTGCCAGATCAGCAATACCACTATTGTGCCATAGTGGTTGGCTTACCATTGGAACAATCCCCATCAAGTAATACAGAATCCTCAAGATGGCTACATGGGTACCAATTGCTCAGCAGGTGGAGGACTTGCTCAAGCTCCACTCATGAAGAAGAGCTCCAGGATTACCAGGAAAAGCTTGTAGACATGCAACAATCTTTGGCAACACACACCTTTAACATTGAAGAGCTTACAAGGGAATGCCAAATATTAAAGAACTAACTTGCCACCGCTACAGAGGCAAACATTGCTCAAGCACAAGTCTTAGACCAATGGTCCAATACTAGTGAAGCATTCCTCAACAAGCACACGTCGCCGTGCAAATGAAAAAGCTTAAGAATGCATATACATCCATCGACCATAAGTATAAGGAAAAAATGGATGAGATGCAATTCCAAAAGATAGCTATCTCAAAGCTTGAACTCCAATTGCTAGTGCAAAACAGTGAGGCAATGAAAGACACCACAAATGAAGTCCCACTATAGTGCATGACAGTGGTATATTAAGAGCTTGTGGCCACTCTACAAGCGGAGGATCATCTAAAAGCACGAGTGCTTATCCAATGGAAAGGACTCCAACTCAAGATTATATTCGCTAATCTGAATATCAAATGGGAACGTTCCATAGGAACAAAAGCTCTGCGCAAAATTTGCTAAGACTTGTCCGAAGTGCAAAACAGTGAGGCAATGGAAGACACCACAAATGAAGTCCCACTATAGTGCATGACGGTGGTATATTAAGAGCTTGTGGCCACTCTACAAGCGGAGGATCATCTAAAAGCACGAGTACTTATCCAATGGAAATGACTCCAACTCAAGATCATATTCGCTAATCCGAACATCAAATGGGAACGTTCTCCATAGGAACAAAAGCTCTGTGCAAAATTTGCTAAGACTTGTCCGAAGATGAAAGAAATATATCCTACTTGTCTACACATGCCTGGGTTTATTACACTAAGGACATATGCTTTCATCACATATGTATGCCGCCTCATGGGCAGTCCTCCTCTCAGGGTCATTGGTAGTTTGTTGCCATTGCTACAAAAGCCAACAATATTATCTATAGGGCATGACATAACCAACATCCTGCCGTTGCAGCAGCTGATGGTCCCATCGCACCAACAAAAAGAAGTGTTGGAGGATGACATGGCCTATCTGACATCTAACTTCCCATATCTAACCACTCTCTATGCCAATCTCTTAACCTCACTTATCCTTGCTGCTACCACCCTCTTAACCTTCCATGAGCTCCAGCCTAATGTCTACTCTCTTCATTGTCTCTTTGCTCATGCCTCTCATCACTTTCAACTAACCCAACACTCACAAACTTACCAGCCCCTCACACCTAACTTCTTCCCTTCCCTTGCTAATCCTACCCTCGAGGATCACCAAGCTGCTCAAACCATTTGCCCAGTTCTTCCCTCACTTCCCTCTAATTTTTCTCCCACAACTAACACTCTTCCATATTACTCTCCCATGTCCCCAGATTCTCTCCCTGCCCTGCCATCATCTCCGACACTTGTGCTAAATATCTCTGTTCGAATAAATGGTGAATAGAGGCTTCTTGAAAACAGAGAAGAAATTGTATGGTACCAAGGCTTTGCAGAAGGATCAACAAGCACGTCACAAGTTTCAGAGTCACTAGGTTACGCGCATGGCATACCAAGTCCGTGATCATAATAAGCCATAAACTGAGGACATGTAATAAAATAGATTCGAGGATATGTTGTCTCTGTGCCAACATAGACTTAGGTAGCATAGAATGTGTATGTAGAGTAGCGGCAAAGCTCTGCTTGTACTTGCATAAGACTAGAAATGATCTCTCTTAGGAATCCTTAACATGCATCTTCAACATGCAAGTCCTACATGCAACTTCTACATGCAACTTCTACATGCGATTTCTACATGCAGTTTCTACATGCAATATGCAACTTCTAGATGCGCATCCTAGATGCAAGTTCTACATGTAGAGAGAGAATGTCTTATAATACCTATATGCAGAGAGAGAAGCTCTCCAACTTATATAAATACCCCATAATGGAATGAAGCCCATACTCTTTGGGGTATTGTGTTGAGTTTTACTTTGGTATTCCAAGCAATTGTTTCCAAGTGTCCATGCTTCCTTGCACTCCATGTTCAAAAGCATGTCCTAACCTTGCAACTCCTCCTCTCCTCTCCTCCAACCTTGCAACCTCTCCTCCTCCCTTCTCCTCCCTTCTCCTCCCTCTCCTCTCTTCTCCTCTCTCCTCCTCCCTTCTCCTCCCTCTCCTCCTCCCTCTTCCTCTCTCCTCCTCTCCCACTCTCCTCTAACCTTGCAACCTCTCCTCCTCCCTTCTCCTCCCTTCTCCTCCCTCTCCTCTCTCCTCCTCTCTCCCCCTCCCTTCTCCTCCCTCTCCTCCTCCCTCTTCCTCTCTCTCCTCCTCTCCCATGCTCTTACACCCTCTTCCTCTCCCACTCCTATGCTCCCCCTAAACCCTTAGTCTCTCAACCCTTGACCTCCATGATCTACGAGAAAGACGAGTTCTCTTCCATGTACTTTACCCTGAACCTTGGATCCTCCTTCTAACCCTTAAACTCCATCCAAAACCTTGGAACCTCTTCTGAACCCTGAACCCCTTCTGAACCCTGAACCTCTCTCTAACTCTTAAACTCTTTCTAAACCTTTCAACCCCCAATGGAGGTGAAAGCCTTCATTATCCCAACCATGATGATGCACGTTCCTTTCACACATGCATGCACTATGTTTGCTTACCACACTTAAGCCTACGTCTCTTATCGGAATACGACTCGAGGTCCTAAGCTACACTTATATCACAACCGACAACACCAATATATCTGTAGGTGACAAAAAGCCTCGGAACCCTGCATACTGAGAATACCCTTCTCTTATTGCGGAAGAGCCAATAAAGATCCATGTCGCATCTGTTTAGCAACAATTTGAATCTTGCTTTCTACATTCCAAATTGTATATGTGGAGCCAGCCTTCCACATATGTTGAAATGTATCTCTACTCATTCAAAGATGCTTCTTAAACATGCTTGCAGGATAGGAGCCAAGCAAATAATCCTCCATAAAATTTTGTGGCCTTGGAAAAGCGCAACAGACACGTTTGTAGTGCCTCTTGCGATGATTTATTGTCTTCTTGCACTTTGGTGTGTGACCAATGATGCACTGCAGCATATGCAACCAAACCTGCAACATGGACTCCTCATGGTAGGTAGACTTCGTGTCCATCAGTGCTGCCATGGCAACATAGCACAGACATGCACATTGCAATGCAATTTCCCTCGAGATGGCCATGAGAATCTGCATCAAGCAAGCACCAATCATGAAGCAAACAAAGCTGTCATGTAAACCAACCGTGTAACAAAGCTGTCACATGTAAAACATGATCATCAACTGTGTAACAACCAATATATCAATGTCACATGTAGTAAAACAAAGCTGTGACATGTAAACATGACATTGATATATCAACATGACTTGGAGAAGCCTTGGAAAACTTTCAGCCCGTTAAACATTCAGCCTGTTAACTATCAACATATAAACTTTCATGCTATTAACTTTCAGCCTGCAAACTTCCAGCCCATTAACTTTCGTGCTATTCACTTTCAGCCCATAAAACTTTCGGTATGTAAACATTCAGCCCATTCAACTTTCAGCCTGTAAACTTCAGCCCATACACTTTCAGCCATTTAACTTTCAGCCTGTAAACTCTCAGCGCATTTACTTGCATGTTATTCACTTGCAGCCCATAAACTTTCAGCCCATAAAGGGTCCTGCTGTGTCAGGATCCATGAAGGCAAAGTCACCTTCAGCGTGTCCTGTTGCTAAGAGGGCCAAGGATGACCAAGGGACGCGAGTTGCTGACATTCATGAATCGGACGAGGATGACATGGAGGTCACGGAGGATGGCACCTTCAACCTCCAGGGTGTCATTGACAAGATTTCCAATGGTCTTGGTAAGCTCGCCCTGGGCATGCCAGAAGATGCTATTGTGTTCAAGGCTTCCGTCTCGGGAAGCACCATTACCCGTGAATACACAGAACTCAGGGAAAAGGGGGTATTTGTCTACTTCATGTTCATGGGTAAAACCTACCGTGAGCTTGATCTGGAGAGGTGGAGAGTCAGCCCCGCCATGTGAAGATTTGGTATCTCCTCCGTCTCCTATGTTGGGAAGGGTTTTTATTTGCTTCGCCTTCATTCTGCTGAGATGGTCGAAGAGATCCTCGACAGAGACAGCATCCCGTTTTACAGTTCGGTGGGATATGCTGTTGCTTACCATGCTGAGTTCGACCCGGCGACGAAACTCTAGAGCATATGCCAAGTGTGGATCTCCTTCCCTGGGCTTCCGTTCATACTCACACCTGTGATACACGAGGTGGCAAAGGAGTTGGGCCAAGTTATCTTCGCCCCCCCACCCTGAGCAGTCGAAGCGAATCCTACCCCCAGAGTCTGTATTCTCTGGGACATCTCTCAGAAACCCCCGGAGGTGGTGGAACTGGATACAGGAGACTTCCAACCTATCCGCATTCGAGTTCGCTTCAGTCCGTTCCCTAATGCATGCTTTGCATGCAGGGAGATCGGTCACTTTACGAGGCAGTGCCCCCAAAAAGATGCGCAGGAAAGGCATAACCCGACTCAGAAGGAGCCCCAGGTGGAGGCCATGTAGGTCGAGGTGCCACAAGAAGCAGGAGCTAGTCATACAGTCCAAGAACCCCAGAAGGTTTGTGATAAGCCCTTGGAGGAGCCCATCAAGGCCAAGGCCCCCCAGCATCCCAAGCTCAGAAAGCTGCTCCGTTGGGAGAATCGTCTTCAACTAACCATCTTGTGTTGCCACAGAGGCTCGGCCTCTCTGATGAAGACATCCGTAGCTTCAGCAAGAAAAACCCGCAGAAAGAGAACCACCTTGGCAAAGGAAACGGGAAGAAGGGCAAGTTGAGTAGGCAGAACATGTTCGAAGTTCTGGGTGGCCCCAACCTTCCTGTTAACCATGCTAGTTAAACTTCTATCTTGGAATGTACATGGTCTTGGCCTCAGAGCCAAGAGATGGGTCCTCGCCGAGAGGATTCGCCAGTGGAAAGCCAATGTTGTCTGCCTTCAGGAATTGAAATTGGGAGAGGAAGACACTTTTTTCTTAGCTTCATTATTTAAGGAGTTTGATGATTTTACTGCTTGCAGGAAACAAGGTTCAGGAGGCTCACAGCCATCCTCTGTTGCAAGGAGCTCAGAGCCTCGAAGAGCATTGAGCATAAGGAGGGGTCTGCAATGGGGGTTAGCATCGATGTGGATGGTGAACCCCTCTCTGTGATCTCTACTTACGTCCCAACCGACGCCGGTGAGGTGAACCAATTCTGGGAATGGATGAGCGACCAGGACTTCAACGCGAGACTAGTTCTAGTCGGCGACTTCAACCACTCTGAAACAAGGAGCAACGCTTGGCAACATGGCCTAGTTGAAGCGAGGCAGCTTGGGTTGCTGGACAGCAAACCCACTTGGTTGAGAAGACGACATCGACTTTGACAAGGCATACGACCAAATTGAATGGGGGTACATTCTGGCAGTCTTGCAGACCATGGGATTTGGTGTTAAATTTCTTTCACTCATCAAAGCTTTGCTAGCCAATGCCTCGGCTGCTGTCTCTATCAACGGCTCTGAGGTAGGGTCATTTGAGCTCAGGAGGTCCATTAGGCAGGGTTGCCCCTTGGCTCCCCTGCTGTTTGCTCTAATTACTGAACCCTTGCTTGCCATGTTCCGAAAATTGATATCAAGGGGCTCCCTGGATCTCATGAGGTTGCCGGGGTCCAACTCTCCATTCTTTGCTCAGCTATTTGCTGACGACTCCAGTTTGCTCGGCTGTGGAAGTCGACACCTTATAGCAGGATCAACTATTTTCTTTGGAGAATCTGTGGAGGTTACTTTCCCATTGGCAGCCACGTCCCCTGGCTCCACGGGGATGACAGGTGCAAACTGTGTAAATGCTCTGCTGAAACCCTCACCCTGGGTCTGGAATTTGTGGGGAATCCTCCGAGGGCGTTGTTCCAAGATTCTGGGTATGGAGTTCATCTCCAAAGGAGCTGCCATTTTTGGAGCTGACCTAGGTCCAGATAGGACTACCCTGTGGGAGGTTGTTAGATATGCTACTCTCCACAGGATCTGGACAGCTCGCTATGATGCTTCTGTTAGTAGTTCGGCTGTTTTTTCACTATCATGTAAGCAAGCAGTAGTAGACATAGGGGTCCAAGTTAAGTGGCTAGTGGCCAGTTGGCCTGAGGAGAGTGCTAGAGTTCGTCTTCAGCACATTTTGGTCAAGATGTCTTTTGTATGACTCTGTTATTCTGATTAACATATAAGCATACCTCTTTCAATTTTAAAAAAAAAGAACCATCAAATATCATTTTGCTTGCAACACACGAGATTACAACATTAATGAGCCATCAAATACATGAAATGATTGAGCATTTTATGAACATTGAATTGAAGAAACAAACATGACAATTCAATGAGCGACAGGTTTGGATCCATATCACAAAATGAAAACCTACGTGCAGAAAAATATCCAAGTTCAATGTGAAGACATGCCAACAAAAACTCTTGCCCACAAACATCTATCAACGTGCATCACAATGTAATAAACACGAAATTTTCACACCAAAAAGCAATGACAGTAGCATTTTACAAGAGCTAGATTGGAACATAAAATGGAGTATGCAATTGGAAATTTTTTCAATTGGGGAGACGTATTCAGTGTGAAAGCATAGTTTATTTTCTGAAAAGAGTAAATATCAAGGTCATTGATAATGTTCTTGCAAACTTTGATCGTCAATTGCTGGCATTAAGAGTAAAAAGAGTAAATATTAAGGTCATGACAATATTCCTGCTAACTTCGATCGTCAATTGAAGTTTGCAGGCATTAACATGAAACAAATCATCTATTGCGCAATCACATCCCAATCCCACCGCCGTTAGCCTTGAAAACGTCCAAATTGGGAATTTTTGCTAATGCTGACCGCACATTGCCATATCTCGGATGCACTCGATACTGTGTTACCAAGCATAATTATCATCCACCATATGAAGGATGGCAGCAAACAATCTTGCCCGACAAGGAAAAGATCAACTATGAAGCAAATACATGAGCTTTTTATCCTACGAAAGCTGCCTAAAATGCCGGCCCAAAGGTAGCAGTGGCAGATTTTAAGTGCTGAATAATGAAAGCGCTATTAGTTTCTGGATCTCCACTCTTCATGACGTCATTTCGTATGCAAAGGGAGCCTATGCTAGCAGCAAATCGATCAATAACAACATTCCACAAAAATTTTGAATGGCCATTTCCTATTCTGTTCCAGCATGTAGTCAATGAAGTTGAATCCTACACATCTGTCAAATTGATTGTCAACATTGAGCTCCGTGAGAATAAGGGTTGCAACGTACCTGGGATGAAAGCAGCGAGCGACTTTCACAGGCCCAATGTAGGTACCAGCAGAGGGCAGGAAAGGGAATGCGCAAAGGTAGCAAGGCCAAGAGCAGAAAAGGGTGATGGCGGGAGGTGGGTGAGGGAATAAAGCGGGAGTTGTAACAGGCAGACCAAAAATGGTTGGTCGTTTGCAAAGCGCCAGGGAGTTGGTAACAAGCATCTGGGAACGGTCCAAAGTTGACAGGAGTTTCTTCACATCCTCCATAGTCCATAGCCTTCAAGAATCCATCCCCATCGCAGAACATCTCCCTTCGTATCCTGCTTTGCAGGATCGCACTACGTTGGCTCCAGTCTTTCCTGACGCTCAAGCACAGGCAACTAACCCTTTTCTGGAAGAACATTTCAATTTAGCGGACGGAGTAGCGTCCCTCTCTCTTTCCAATTAAGCACGGAACCTACGTAGTTTCACGAGAAAACGTTGAGGAAAATGCAGCCTTCCCTGACCCTCAAGCACGGGCAACTAATCGATGCCTGGATGAACATTTCAATTTAGTATCGTCCCTCGCTCTTTCCAAGAAGCAAGGAATTTACGGAGAAAACGTAGTTTCACGAGAAAACGTTGATGAAAATGCAGCTCCTCCTCTTGTTTCTGCCATGAAGCCTTATGAAGATTGCGAAGCTGAGTACGGAATGTCATCCGGTCGGTTCTGGAAATTGCCAAAGGTCTTCCCAAGAACGTGATGCTTGACGAGTGTTTGGGCTCTTTTACTGGTCGGATAGATACCATACGTGGTAATATGATACTCAAAAGACTCCGGGCAGAGTGCCTCTTTCTACCTGCACTGTCGTTTTTTGAATGGATGAGCCTTCACGATCCGTGTCTTCTCGATTCCAGAAGCTTCTGCACTATCTTTTCCCTTCTTGGGGATGCTGGTAAAGTCGATCGGGCGCTTATTCTGTTTGACAACATGAAAGATCTGAGAGACATACGTTCCGTGAAGGTGCTCAATGCTTTGATGTCTGCCTTATCAAAACACAGCAGGTATAGATGCGTTCCATTCAATTGTGTTGGATAAGAGCGCCTTTTCCTTCACATATCTTGTCCAGTCACCGTCTTACAATCCATATCTTTTATTTCAATGAAAAAACTTGTTCTTGCCTCCTGGAATGTTTTGTCGTATAGGTATGACGAAGCCCTGATGATTTTTAAGGAGATGCCAAGATTAAACGTAGAGCCTGAGAGTGTTACTTTCTGTATATTGATAACCTTGGCACAGAAGAGCAACTGTGGGGTGGAAGATGTGCGGAGAATCTTTTGTAATATGCAAAATAGAAACATTGATGCTGGCCATACTGCTTTTGCGGCACTTATAAAATAAAAGCCTTGTGTGACAGAGGGCTTAGAGAACAAGCTCTTATGGTCATGTCAGAAATGGAAGGTCGGGGATTGATTCCTAATGCTATTATTTACAACAATTTAATTGATGGCTATGGGAAGGCAAAGATGTTGGAGGAGGCTGAAGGCCTGTTTTCTGAGATGAAAGCAAAAGGCATACGCCCATCGGTTTCTCGTATGGCGGATTACGTAAGTTTGAAGCAGCAGAAGCTCTTTTACAAGAGATGCATGATAAAGGGCTAAAGCCTGATGTGAGGTCATTATTCAGCATTGATCAATGCCTACGCTTGGAAAGGATTAAGTGAAAAAGCAGCCAATGTCTCTTTAGAGCTCTCATCCATGCATATGCAACAGATGGGTGGATAAAAAAGGCTGGACTCGTATTTGAAAGTATGCTAAGAGAAGGGATACGTCCAACTGTAGAAATTTATACTTCATTATTGCATGGTTATAGGCAGGCTGGTGACCCAGCTCCATAAGCAGTGTGGGATTCAGCCAAGGACCAATTGGCAAACCCCCGTGAGCCTCCATCCAGAAGAAGTACGATATCTTCCGTGGTCTTAGGCTGGTCGTGGCCAAAAGCGGCTGACCACCTCCCTGGGAACCTCTTGCTCTAGCCAATGTCGCTCCCTCGAGGGGGTCCAAGTTGTTGCCTCTAACTAGATGCGTCTGCCAATGCGTGTTGTGTAAGAAAAGAAGGGCATC
This sequence comes from Dipteris shenzhenensis, assembly GCF_047967505.1. Lineage (NCBI taxonomy): Eukaryota > Viridiplantae > Streptophyta > Polypodiopsida > Gleicheniales > Dipteridaceae > Dipteris > Dipteris shenzhenensis. The sequence goes on along the minus strand of NC_141601.1, from coordinate 29,375,628 downwards.
TCCTCTATCTTGTCTATGTGCCCCTGTCGTACTAGCTAGAGCCACTCCCCTGGGTCCCATTGTATATCTCTAAGAGGCCTGCCCTCCTAACAGCCAGAGGCGCCAAACCGCTCCCTTTGGGCTAGATTGGAGCATGGTCGGAACAATATGCCACTCTTTGCCAAGTGACCAACAACCTTGATCCTCTGTCACTCTAAATCCTCCAAGGCTGCCAGCTCCTCTGACTCCCTCTTTGACTCGCCCTGCAGGAGCCTGTCCCACCCCATAAAACCTGCGGGCGGATAAATCCCAGATGCTCTCTAAAGAACCGGATGCTGAGAGGCACCCCCGTCCGCGAGATTTGACCGTCCCAGCTGTCCACGGGGTGCGCAGCCTCTCCCACCACAACTCAGGTATCGTTGAATCAATCTCTGTAGCATCCGTCCATCTATATCTCTGACCTCAGGGTGCCAAAGAATCGGCTGTCTCTCGAACTTCTCCTTGCAGGAAGGACTGGCCCGGATGAGTCCTGAGACCCTACGCCATACCCTGATTAGGCTCCTCATGAATGGGGAGCCCCTCCTTGTGAGTGGTGTCTCTGAGAAGATCCACCTATAAGACTGCTAAGATGCTTGTTGCTCCCCCTCTGTGTATAGCTCAGTCCCCATCACTAGATGTTCAAGTAATCGATTGTCTCTCCTTTGCCCAAAGGAGAAGTGAAGGCTGCTTGGGATCCTTGTAAACTCTGCCCTTTTCCAGAGATCCCTGCTGCTGATCGCAAAAACAAATTGCTCCCAGATGCTCCGCTTTGCTGTCGGCATCTCTGAGAATGAAGTCCCCCTTGCTTATCCTCCGCGAACTCTAGATTGTTGAAGTCGCCTCCAACAATTCATGAGTCCACATCGGGGAGGCACTCTGTCAAACGTCTCCAAAAGGTGGGCTAGTGCTGTCTGCAAGTTGGTGCATATATGTTCAGGACCCCTATCCTGAGCCCCCCTGCACGAAGGCCCATCTATACCGCCCTAACTGCTATAAGCTTGCCCTGGTAAAAAACTGCGGAGGCCACTGTATGCGAGGCTGAGATACAAACCCCTCTCTTGCCAACGGCTGAGGGCCAAATCTTTTGCCCCCTACCTGGAAGGAGGTGATGGCTATGTCAGCCGCCGCAGTGAACATATGCTCCTAGATCAAGAGGAGGTCAACTGACCGACCTTACCACATCTCTCTGCAGCTCCCGCCAAAGAATCAGATATTGAGGCTGACTATGTGCACGGTCATGGAGTCCGTGCACATTCCAACTCACCACCGTCCAACTCATGAGGAGGATGTCGAAGAGAACAGAGCTCGCCTATGAGTGGGAGCTTGTTCTAGAAAATGAGACTTCTGTGATTTTGATGGGGGCTTGGAGGGAGAGCACTCTGTGTATGTGTACCTATGAACAAGAGTAGCAAACGGCTAAACTCCCACCTTCCGCGCCCAGTGCATCATGAAAGAAAAGTCAGCCTCGAGTGCCTCTGCACACTGTTGTAGAATGATGCTGTGTCGACGGATGAATCCTCACATCAAGTGGCAGCCAGATCACACCTACTGTTATAACCCTGAGCCCGGTCTCTCTAGAGTGAAAGAAGGCCGACGAGCCATGTGCGAGCCACAGGTCCAACCCCTACGACCCCATCCACTCGTCCATCATGCGAGACAACTGCTCCTCTATCATGTCATCAAACATCTCCGGCATCCACTTCTCCTAACTCTATGCCCTAGAAGGGATGGGTGCAGGATCCAACCACACTGAATGATCCCCCTTTGCGGGGCTGCAGAATCAAAACTGTTAGTGCGAGAGGCATGGGGTAGGAATTCGGGATAGCAAGGAAGTTCCATGGCCCCAAACACCAGAACTCCCTCGGCAGGGGAAGTCCATGGCAAAGCAACGGGTACAGAAGCTACGGCGGGGATCTGTTGCTCCTTGCTTCCTATCGTGAGGTAGGGGTCTGCTGAGAGGAGGCTCCCACTTGTCACTTCGAGAGAGGGGATGAGCTAGGAGCCAGTGCCTTGCCCTTGCTTGTAGGCTAAGGGGTAGGGGAGGCATGGGAGGATGAGGGGGTGGATGGTACTGCTATAGGGAATGGAGTGTAGGGGGGGTGATCCTAACCAGCCTGGTGTCCCATACCACCAGGTGGCGCCATGAAGCCTGGGATCTGCTGCTAGGCCTTGGGCTACGCTAAGATGCAGGCGGGCGTCCACAACTCAATCCAAGATCAAACCTAGCACCTGAGAGCGAGACTTGCTCCCATTGGCTCTCTGAGAACTGAACCTTTGGGCCCCTTATATAGACTCAAGTCCCAAGCGCCAAAAATAGCGAAGACCTCTAACTGGTTCGTACCCTTGCCACTCAACCTGAGAATCAAGCTTGCCTAGCCCTAAGCTTACCTAGGTTACTTGAGCTAGTCTTGTGTACCCAATACACGTTAGATACCAATCCGTGCACATGACATACTTCCCCTCCTCTAAGAACTCACTCTTGAGCTCGATAAAGAGCCCGGGAATGTCCTCTGGAGGTTTTGTAATGTCTCCCATGTTGCATCCTCCTCAAAACGATCCTTACACTTGATCTTGTATTCCGTGATAGTTCTATTATGAATTTGTCTTTCACGAAATTCAAGAATACTCTCAAGTTCGTGTGGAATAAAAGTCAAATCTGTAACTTTTATTATTTCTTGAGGAGAAACAAGTTGATCATTCGCACCCAGTAACTCTTTCAGTCTACTGACATGAAATACTGGATGTACTTTAACATCAGGAGGCAATTCTAGTTTATATGCAACTGGTCCAATTCTTTTAGTAATCTTGAAAGGACCACAGTATCTGGGGGATAACTTCGAAACCAAACCAATACTTAGGCTCTTGGATTCCTTGGGAATATGCAAATATACCATCATTCCTTCACAGAACTCTCTGGGTGAACCATGTCTATTAGCATAAAATCTGTCCCGATCTTGGGCACTTCTAATAGACTCCTTGGCAAACTGCAACATGTCTTGCAAGAAGGTCTTTGCAGCATCATTTTGAATTCCCTTTAACACAACCATTATTGGTGACTGAGGTTGAAACTCGTACATAAGCATAAAAGGACTGTAACTATTACTGGAATGCTTTGCACTGTTATAAGCAAATTCTATCATGGGGAGATAACCTTCCTGTGAAGAATGTCTCTTAGAAACATATGCCTGAAGCATATCTTCAACCAATTGGTTGACCTTCTCTGTACTGCCATTAGATTGTGCATGATCTGAGGAACTCATACTTGGAGTAGTTTCCAACTTCTAAAAAACAAGTGTCCAGAAGTTACTTGCAAACTTGGAATCCTTGTCGCTGACTATGTCAGATGGCAAACCATATAGCTTAAACAAGTGGTCCACAAACTCGTGAGCCAGTTGAACAGCTGAAATAGTTGTTCTAGTAGGTAAGAATCTAGCCATCGGTCCACTATGACCCAAATGGAGTCATGACCCTTGCACATTCGAGGCAATCGATAATAAAATCTATGGATATACTTTCCCATTTATTACCTGTGATTTGCAATGGTTGTAATAAACCCGCGCTTCTAAGGCGTTTCGCCTTAGTAACCTGACAAACCCGGCAACCTACCACATAGTTTTTAATAAATGCACGCATCTTAGGCCAATAAAAGGTATGTTTCACAAGAGATAGAGTCCGATGTAAACCTGGATGTCCAACACTAGGAGCATCATGACACTCCCAGAGAATCTTGGATCGAAGATCCGAAACATCTGGCACACATATCTTTCCATTTCGGAACAGCAAGCCGTTCCTAATCATCCACGGATCTCCTGTCACCTGCACCGTAGGTGGCACAATCCCTGAGTCTTGGTCAACCATGTTGGACTTTCTACCAATAAGAATTGAAATGACTATCAGTTGCGCAAAGCCCTCTCAAGGATTGAAATAGTTTTGAGTATATTTCCGTAAATGACATAACATTTACAAATTTGACTAGACTTAAGGCATCCGCCACACTATTCATCAAACCCTTTCGATAACATATTTCAAAATCAAAATCTAGCATTAACTTTGCCCATCTAGCCTTTCTTTCCCTCAATTCAGAGCCGTCACACACATACTTGATCGACTGATGATCTGTCTCAATACAAGAAACTTCGAACCATACAAGTGGTGTCACCAAATCTTCAGAGCATACACAACTGCATAGAGTTCTTTTTCTAGTGTGGGCCAACGACATTGGGTGTTGTCTAGCTTCTTACTCTCAAAAGCTACAGGTCTGCCCTCTTGGAATATAGCTGCCCCAATCGCAAAATCACTCACATCGGCCTCTAAACATAAGGCTGGGTAGGATCGGGTAATGCAAGAATGGGTACTTACTTGATAGTTAACTTCAAGGTTTCAAAAGCCTTGTTCAATGCATCATTCTAAGAGATCGGCTAGGTAGACCTGCATCCACGATCTTTCAATATGTTGGTCAAAGGTGCCGTGATATTGGAATAATCACGCACAGACTTCCATAGAAAAACCATGAATCCTAGGAAAGAACGAAGTTGTTTCACTGTCTGAGGGATGGGCCATTCCAAAACCTTTTGTATACAATCTAGATCAATGCTAATACCTTTAGAAGATATCTTGTGTCCTAAGTAAATGATCTCCTTCATAAAGAAGTCACATTTACTCATCTTGGCATAGAGCTTATGCTGTCTTAGGATAACTAAGACAATCAGAGGTATCCAATGTGATCCTCTAGCATTCGGCTATATACCAAGATGTCATCTAAGAACACGACAACGAATTTGCCCAAAAGATCTCGAAACAAATCGTTCATCATTTGCTGGAAGGTAGCATGAGCATTAGTCAAATCAAAAGGTAATACAAGAAACTCGTAGTGGCCATACCTAGTCCAGAATGCAGTTCTATTTATGTGTTTAGCATAGATATGGATTTGGTGATAACCCATACACAAATCAATCTTAGTGAAATACTTCGCTCCGGCCGAATGGTCTATCAAATCCTCCAAACGAGGAAGAGGGTATCGATTATTAATTGTCACTTTATTCAATCTTTTATAATCTATACACATTCTCCACAAACTATCTTTCTTCTTTCTTAAGAGGACAAGTGCTCCCCAAGGTGATTTACTTGGGCGAATATAGCCCATATTCAGATAATCTTGTAGCTATGAAGCTAACTCATTCTCTTCAAGCTGGCTCATCCTATAAGGTGGAATACTAATAGGTTGAGCCCCATGTACTAAATCTATGCTGTGGTCTACTGCCCATTCTAGAGGTAAACCCTCCAGCAGTTGAGCAAGGAATACATCCATGAAATCATCCAACAACGTTCTCAATTCACAGTGTTCAAACACACTTAAGTCATTTTTGTTATTAGCAGAGACAACAAATGAAGAAATCGGAGTCAAAACACATTGATACACATCGTAATGAGAAGTGTTTATTATATTCCGAAGCTGCATCGTAGATTCTAAAGATAAACCTCAAAAGCCAGATCAGCTTGGCCATATCGAGGGCCTTGAGCTTGCCTATGATATCATAATCTTCCTCCTCCTTCAGAAACTCTTTTCTGAAGACCTCTTCGAATTCTATCCATGTGACAGGCTTGGGTCGGAGTTCCTTCCACCACAATAAATTTAGCCCTCCTTGATATACCCCGCTACAAGCTACATCTTCTTGTCATCTGGGTAAGGGTGAAACTGGAAGTGTACTTGCCACTTGTGCAACCAAGTGTCAACCACCTCCTTAGTACGAGACTTCTGATCTTCGAGAAAAGGATATGGAGTGATATTTGGACCTAACACTAAAGCCAAGGCATCCACATGCATGAGCACCTAAACAGTGTTAGTCAAAAGTGAGAGTGAAGTCTGAATCCCTTGGAGTTGCTATGTCAACCCATTTGATTCACATTAACTCGCTTGAACTTTTCATCGAGAGCAGTGGTGGTGAATTCACTGAAGGCTGTCTTCGTAATCAAATCATCATAGAGGCCTTGCTCATCATCGGCATGGTAGTTCATACCTTGATTACCCATAGCAAGCCCGGAGTCTACTGAATCAGCCATGAAGAGAATGGAGTAAGGGAAGCTCTGAAGGCCAAAGGGAAGAGAAAGGGAATCGTGAGGAAAGGAGTAGACAACAATGAAACTCTTTCCCTATCAAACGATATTTCTCTCAGCCTCTCTTCCACTCCACTTGCTTCCTTTGAATTCGTCCTTTTCTCTCTCTCTCCTTCCTTCTTTCCCAATCCTAAACCACAACCCTTGCAGGGTGTGAACATGAATTTCGAAATTGAGGCATACCTGGAGAAAAATTTGTCCAAATTTCTCGTAACAGAGATTCCTACCTTAGGAATTGGCTTTGATACCAACTCACACAACCCCAACATTCTTGAAACGTTTGATCTGCAAGCATCTGCAAGCAAACACAAGAACACACCAAACGTGAGGAATCTGAGCAGGTGCTCACCACCCAACCATGACATCTATGGGATGCGATCCCGAATCAGGACATGTCCCCTCCGAGCCATGAGCTGAGCTACTGGCTCCCAACCAGATCCTAACTAGCCTGGTGTCCCATACCACCAGGTGGCACCGTGAAGCTTGGGATCTGTTGCTGGGCCTTGGGCTACGCTAAGATGCAGGCATGCGTTCGTGACTCAATCCAAGATCAGACCTAGCACCTGGGAACAAGACTTAATCCCATCGGCTCTTCGAGAACTGAACCTCTGGGCCCCTTATATAGACTCGGGTCCCAAGCGCCAAAAATAGTGAAGACCTCTAACTAGTTCATACCCTTGCCACTCAGCCCGAGAATCAAGCCTGCCTAGCCCTAAGCCTCCCCAGGCTACCTGAGCTAGTCTTATGTACCCAGTACACGTCAAATACCAATCTATGCACATTACACTCATGTCTCTATGTGATCATCTAATTCTTCTTATTTAAGCCTCCTTTTTAAGGCAAGACCTAGGAGGATGTAAAGCCAAGCAAGTTATATTATTATGTACAAAAGACAATCCTATGATGTAGTGTATGTAATTCAAGTTTAAGTAGCTCTAGCCTAGGAGGTATGGTATAATAATTTGAGATTTTGATTTAGTTAACCCAATCATGTTTTTGCGTAGGTCTTTATAGACACGCTCAACAAGTAGACATACAAAGATTGCTATCTTTTACTACGATTGGCTTATTTTGTTTAGATTGTTTTGAGTGGACCTGGGCCTCATTTTTGGTTTGTACTTAATTCTCTTCAAGATTCTCTTTGAATGATTAGTTTTCTCCCTGATAAAGAACTTGTAGTAGAGGATGGGTCTTTTGAGTTCTATTGCTTGGTTTGCTCATGTATGGAATATTACCAAAAGTGATTACAGTGCCAGGATTTACAGGGGTGCTTCTATGCCTTGCTGCAGGCCAAGTATGCTGCTACTCTTGAAGTGTTGATGCAACTCTTTTTGTGACCTGCAGAAAATCATGATACAATTTCTGGAAAAGATCACAAGCCCACTAGAGATTGATGTGAACAGTATGATGCTTTTTGTTTAACTATAGTATTGTTATCATACTATCAAATTTACTTTTCAAAGTCCATTATGTCTAGGTTGTAATCATGGTAGGGTTTAATCGAATTGCTACACACGTGTGTGCGTGCAGTATAAACATGATAAGTGATAATTACGTACACAAAGGGAGTGCAGACATCTTACTATGTTGCAGGATGTGCTGATTGCATCGTCTTTTTACCCAACCAATTTCAGGTTCAATGCATTCCTCCTATTTTCCTCCTCAAAGGTTTATTTAATTTGATTTGGCATCCATTTTGGCCTCTGTTTCTTGGAACTCTCCATTACTTGCCCCTAAGCTTCTACAATTTCTTTAGATTCTTTTGTAGATCTGTGTTATCAAATCCCAATTTTGTTGCTTCTAGTTTTACGTTGAATCACGGGCGAAGGCACTAAGTCTATGGTTGCAAGCTTCTCTGCTATAAAATCCCAAAAAGATTCCTCTCGTCAAAGCTCTCTGCTTGCTTAATTTCAATAAGCCCCAAACTCCCTAGATGGATCTAGTATGCCACATGTCCTTATTTTAGGGTCCTTCCTTAATGCATCATTTACCCCTCTCTTGGGATATCTTTGAATTCATCTGCCCCTAGGCACACTTAATGCATTTAGACCCTTTAGCCTTAGATCCACCTAGTCTAGTGCCATGTCACCCACACCAAGGACCTTGACCTTTATTCCTTTTTTATCATTTACATGAAGCCCAAACAAATATAGTACAAACATTGATCATTTAAAGGAAAATGTCGATTGACCCTTCCGAGGTCATGTTACCTCAACTTGAGCATAACATTCCTTCCCTCTTCAGACATCAGCGTGCTCGATGATAAAGTATGCGAACACTCTCCGTAACTGGTATATGGATTCCCAGGTAGCTTCTGATAGAGGTAGACCATGCCATGCAACCAACACCATGGGTATCTTCCGATTGCGCACTTGCATTGTTCCTCGGTCCAAGATTCCTATTGGTTTGCGTCTTGCATTATCCTCTCTCTCCTAAAATAAAACAACACCCTCGATTAGTGAGTCACTTGTATGCAAAAATTTCTTTAAACGAGAAACATGAAACACTGGGTGCACCTTACAACCCTGTGGCAATTCTAATTTATAGGCTACCTTGCCTATTCTTTCTAGAATTAACCATGGCCCACAATATCGAGGTGATAATTTAGCACACTCTCCTGCAGTCAAAGACTTAGAGTGCGAAGGAACTCTGAGAAAAACTTTTTCTCCTTCCTTAAATTCTCTAGCGGATCGGTTTTCATCCGCTTATGCCTTAGCTCTATCCATAGCTTGGCGGATGTTAGCTCTCGCAAGTGCTAGCATCTCCCGCATTTGAACTACAAAGTTCGCAGCACTAGGCACTTTCTGAGGTATTCCAACTATAGTTGGATTCGCTGGCCTATAACCATAGTTCATCTCAAACGGACTGAACCCTATAGAGGAATGTTTTCTATCATTTTAGGCAAGCTCTAACAATGGCAACCACTTGTCCCATGTATTTTGCCTCAATGACACATATGCTCTAAGCATATCCTCTAAAATTTGGTTGATTCTTTCCGTCTGACCATCCATTTCTGGATTATCCCCACTGCTCATTCCCAACTCAGTCCTTAGTGTTTCAAATACCGCAGTCCAAAAATGACCGGTAAATTTGACATCTCTGTCTGACACTATGGACTTAGCTAATCCATGCAAACAAAATATATGTCTAATAAACAAATCCGCCACTTGCGGGGCACTAACAGACTCTCTAGTTGGAATGAAGTGAGCCATCTTGGTAAGACGATCAACCACCACAAGGATAGAATCATATCCCCTTGTGTCATAGGCAAACCTACAATAAAGTCCATGGAAATTCTCTCCCACTTAGTGGTATCTCCAAGGGCTGTAAAAGTCCGGGTGGCTTCGGACACTCTACCTTAGTTACCTGACACGAAAAACAACGTGTCACATATTCATGAATATGCTTTTTCATCTTTGGCCAAAAGAAATCTCGCTTCACGAGATCATATGTCTTCTCAACTCCTAGATGTCCCGCACATGGGCTATTATGGCATTGTTAAATGACTCTCTGCTTGAGATCATTCTGATTAGGTACTACTGCCTTGCCATTTCTTTTCAAGATACCATCCCTTATGGCATATCTTGCATAAGTTTGGCCTTTTCTGGATGGCAGGTCATCCTTTTCCCCAGGTTTTAATACATAAGCCTTAGGCTAAAGGCTCTGGACGAACTCGTCCACCTTTTGAGTTTCTCTAATCTTGGTCATTAGAGCACTCTCTAACACCGTGAAACTCATGTTATGCATAATGCATGACAACGCATCAATAACTTTATTATCCTTCCCTCTTCAGTACCGGATCGTCAAATTAAACTCTTGCATGAGTTATGCCCACCTACCTTGGCGGCCTCTCAAGTCAAGTTGTTTACAAAAATGTTTCAGAGTATCATGATCAACATCCACATAAAACTCTAATCCATACAAATAATGTCTCCATGTTTTCAAAGCATGGACAACAGAATACAACTCTAATTCATGAGTTGGCCAATTTCATTGAGAGGGAGAAAGCTTCTTGCTTTCAAAGGCTATTGGCCTTCCCTCTTGGAGGAGAACTGCTCCTACCGCAATGCACTTACATCGGTTTCAAGGAAAAATGGTTTCTGGGATCAACTATTTTTAACACCAGTCTTGAGACCACAGCTTGTTTTATGGTGTTAAAACTTTCCTGTTGATTTTGTCCCCATATAAAAGGTACTTTATTCGAGGTCAGATCAGTCAATGGCGATACTATTTCGGAATATCCTTTGATATGCCTTCAATAAAATTGGACAAATCCCAAGAATGATCGTAAAGCGGTCAAACTCTGAGGGATTGGCCAAGTCAGTATCGCAGCCACTTTCTTTGGATCCATTTCTACCCCCTCAGGAGTAATTATGAATCCTAAATATTCAAGTCTTACCATACACAATATAGTTTTCTTTTTATTTACATAAAGACTGGCTTTCCTCAAAGTACTGAACACTATTCTTAAGTGTTCATAATGCTCAGTAATACTCTTACTGAATACCAGAATATCGTCAATAAAGTGTATCGCACCTCTGCCTCTTCAGTAAAACTCAACCTATAGGGAGGTCTATTTACAGGTTCTGCCCTCGAGATCACTTCAATCTTATGCTGAACATTCCACTCTGGAGGTAACCCATAAGGTAGCTCATCCCTAAAACAATCAGAGAACTCCTCTGTTATTTGATCAGCCAGCTTGGCCATCTCTCCATTTTGAGCAACATTAGTGCTAGTCGAAGAATCATCAACCAGCTCTACCGATGCTGTACAAAGAAACAAAAACTCTTCTTGAGCTTTTTGGATTTCCATCATGGAAACCAACGGTCCTTGAGGTATATCCTTTTCACCTTGTAAGACATACATCACATCATTCATCTTGAATTGATAAATGTGCTTTTTCCAATCTATGGCTAGATTCTTCCTAGAATGCCAAGCCTTACCCAGGGCTATGTCTGCATGAGCAAGCTTGGTCATTTCAAAATCAAGCTTCTCAGCATAGTCCTGAATTTGAAGCTCCAACTGGGTAACCCTTTGGTCCCATACTTCAGTTGAACTTCCGTCTGCCATCTTGAATCTATATGCATAGTCAGATGGACTAGTCTTTAGTTTTAGCCTCTTTACGAGCTTGGAGTTAATTACATTGTGCGTTGACGCTGAGTCAAACAACACAATGACATCATGATTAGCTACTTGCCCTTTCATCTAAATTAACTCCGTATCACTAAAGGCTGTATACCCCGTTGCTATGGGCTTTGACATGATATTATCAGGTGCACTAGTTACTTAGTAACAGACACACATAACAAAGAATGTACTGACCTTTAAGAAGCTCCCGCTAGCTAAATCTGCATCTGTTCTGCTCTGGGATTGCCCTCCATTTCCACGTCGCATTCTAAGACCATCATCTCAGCCATCCGACGATCTTTGTTACGTGGACAATCTTTCCACCGATGAGGCTGAAGGCAACCAAAACACAAGCCTTCTCTCCTCGCTTTTTCCCTTTGCTCTAGGTTTAAAGAGGACTTTGACCAAGCCCGGGCTGCCATTGGTGTTACTTTTCTTTTCATTCCAATGGTGGTACTTGATTTATGAGTCTCAACTGGTTTCGCCTGCTTGGCTTGACCACTAGGCTGTGAGGCACTCCCTTTGCTAATCCACTTCTTCTTAAACCCAGTTTTCTTCAGGTACCCATACTGAGTCCCAACCTGCACAATCCCACTTGGTCTATTCCCTTTTGCATCCTCATAGTACAGGGCTATGGCAATTGCTTCATCTAGTGTGTTCGCATACTTAGCCTGAACTTCCATCTTTATTCGGTCATTCAATCCAAAGATAAAATCTTTTACTTGGATTGACTGAGGTAGGGGTTCATCAACCTTCATTACACTTTCTCTAAACTTATCAGTGTATTCTGCCACTGACAAATTTCTCTGACGAAGGTTTTGATACTGATCCCAAGCTCAGGATGCTTCGTCAGGAGGTAGGAAGTGTTTTCTAAATTCCTTTTTAAACCCCTCCCAGGTAGTGGATGCTACACCATCTTTCTGTTGTTTTATCCACCACCTTTTTGCTGCCTCATTAAACATATGGGTGGCCTCGCAGATTTTCTTCATATCATTCCTGATTTCACAAATGGCGAATGCCTCGTCCCATTTGTGTAACCAGGTGTCAATGATATCGGAACTACATCAGACATCCGACCAGAATACTTTTCTGGCCTATAATTGGCAATATCAGGCACCTTAGCCCTCCTAGGCTCGACCGTACGAACACTGGACTCCGGTTCCATCGGAGATTTACCTTTCTCCTCATGAGATGGTCTAGCAGACATACTATGCACCATTTTCCTAAGCTCGACTGCGCCACATTTGTTTGTAACTGTTGCGCTAAAATCTATTGCAAGGCATCCTCTAACATTGCAATTCTGCCAGACAGTGTATGACCTACTGGGCGCGACACCTGCGGGGTCAGCCGGACTCCCGACTCTACGGGATCCATCCTGGAAGCTTCTTCTTCTACTTCCATTCAGGTCAATGGGATTGCGTGTCTGTTTGTTTGTTTTTTTTAAATAAATAAAACACTGCTTGCAACTGTAATTACAAATTAAAAGTCCAACCTCCAATTTCATAGTTAATCAAATATATATCACACTGTAACTAAAACCACTTTTCCCTATACTAGGGAAACTCCTGCAACCCAAATTAACTCAAACACAGAAGCAAACAAACTTAGAAGGCATAGAAAGCTCCCTGGTTATATCTTTGTTGCATGAAGAGGTCAACTAGTTCTTGTAAGCCACTCCAACATGCATTTATGACTAGCCTTGTGATCACAAACATGCTGTACTATGATAACGCCCGAACCTCTGTTACGTTCCAACCTAAGGTGTTAGCAACATACGTAACTCTCATGGATACCATGACTTGCAAAATCCAAAGTACTACGGGTTTTTTTCTACACCCAGCATCAGTAACGTTGAAGGATCTCCATGTAACGTAGATATCCAAATTAATTTCCCTGGTCCTAAGCTAGTTGCAGGTTAATGAACAGAATCATGATATAATTAATTACAAAACTAGCCCATGCTCACTGGCCCTTGTAATCTTGTCTTCGACGCCTTCAATCAATGACAAGATACACGATACCACAAGATTACGACAGCTAGTCCCTTCCTGCGATATCTCGGAGTCTTGGTCCCGAAATCCTTTGTGTGATACCAAGTATGAACCTGCGATGACATCCGTGACCCCACAGCTGCACCATCACCTATGGTAGGTGCGATGACGTTTGTGACCCAATAGCTACGCCATCACCTACGGTAGCTGCGATGACGTCCGTGACCCAATAGCCCCTTTGGTCGTGCACTACTCCTAATACATAATGCAAATCTCAAGGGCCAGATTTCCAACTCTTGCGACAACATTTCCCACAGTATTGCACAGTTGGTCCTTCGATGCGTCGAACATCCCGTCAGTCCCAGACCGCTTGCACTATACCCCTGCGCTCTGATACCAAATATCAGATCCCAATTTTGTTGCTTCTAGTTTTACGTTGAATCACAGGCAAAGGCACTAAGTCTATCCTCCCAACCAACCTCGTTGGTTGCAAGCTTCTCTATTATAAAATCCCAAAAAGATTCCTTTTGTCAAAGCTCTCAGCTTGCTTAATTCCAACAAGCCCCAAACTCCCTAGATGGATTTTAGTATGCCACATGTCCTTATTTTAGGGTCCTTCCTTAATGCATCATTTACCCCTCTCTTGGGATATCTTTGAATTCATCTGCCCCTAGGCACATTTAATGCATTTAGACCCTTTAGCCTTAGATCCACCTAGTCTAGTGCCATGTCACCCACACCAAGGACCTTGACCTTTATTCCTTTTTTATCATTTACATAAAGCCCAAACAAATATAGTACAAACATTGATCCTTTAAAGGAAAATGTCAACTGACCCTTCCGAGGTCATGTTACCTCAACTTGAGCGTAACATGTGTATTCTTGTCGCAAAGCATTTTGAGTCTCTAACCTTGATGGCCAAATGCAACACACCCATTAAAGCCAACTGGACTTGGACCCATGCAATGAAGGACATAGTAAAGATTCTATCTTGCCAACTGAAGGTAATCGCAATACGGTCCCTCCATGGCCAGTGGAGAAGGACAATGTCATCATGAAGCAGATCTAGCTTAGCCAGACAATTCTTCAATGACACGTTCTTCTCCTCCTGCAAAGCAAGGAGATCTAAAGATGAGTCTGCCCTTCACCTCCGGAGTGCCGGCAGAAACTCACGATGAAGACTTTGTATAAATGGATGCTCAAGTATGTGTGGGTGTGTGGATTTGTATGATTGAGAGCATGTGTTTATATTATGGTGTCGACACCACTGTTGGGCGCTGATGATGACGAGAGTGGGGATGTCATAGTAGCTAGTCCTTGCCATGGATGATGGGGTTTCTAGTTTTCAACCTTATGAGTGACTATCATGAGATTGAGACTGTGCTATGTTGTGTTTTTAGACGATGAGTTTGGGCATGTTCCTTGGTCCCATCTAGATATAAGCCTCACAACAAATATTTGACAACATCTACCCGAGCTGGACAAGGGAAACATTGCACTTTCAGCAATAGCATAATAATTGGTTGGACAATTACTGGATTTCTTCTTCCCATGTGAACTGTCAAGTCTCAATCGGCTCAATTGCTATTGAGGTAATGCATCCACTAGCGGCATGGTGTGTTTAGCATCATGACACCTCTTTTTTTGCATTTAGCACCATTGTCCAATGAATGGACAACCACCTATACTTGTGTACCATGGGTTAGCCTCTCACTTGGAACTTTGGTGTGTCTTGGTGTAAATCAAGAGATGTCCTGCTGAAAAGCTTGGCAAAGTTGCTTGGTGAGGACCATAGAGTCTCTCATTTCTATTCTAGCAACCGATTGAAAAAGAACTGGTCCCATAGGCCACGACCTCTGTTTGGACAGGCCCCATTTGGTTTGGTGAATGACTCTGCATGACATGCTCCATCCCAAATTTCTTGTGCATGTATTTCTTGGTTGTCCAAGGGGTTGGTTGCATCATCCTTAACCTCCACCAATGTGAGCTTAAGAGCTTTATTCCTTCTCTAGCCCTACATCTCAACTATTTTTTGGAGTTTGTGTTGAATTTTCACTCTAAGGTCGGGGAGTGGATAGATGAAGGGCACCGAGAGAAGGGCATCCCCTTCTTTCGTTACACGGTCAGTATTGCTAGGAAATTTCAGCTCAGTTGTAGGGGTTGGAGGCCCACTAGAGCTCCTTATTGGGAGAATTTTTAGATTTCTGCAGACTTGCAGAAATTTTTTTGGCAGAGGCTTTGGAAATCCCATCGGAATAGAAAAATCACTCTCTTCTTTTGGCTTTCTATTCATGGTGGGATAGTAGTGAACCAATGG
This sequence comes from Dipteris shenzhenensis, assembly GCF_047967505.1. Taxonomy (NCBI): domain Eukaryota; kingdom Viridiplantae; phylum Streptophyta; class Polypodiopsida; order Gleicheniales; family Dipteridaceae; genus Dipteris; species Dipteris shenzhenensis. Next base: position 29,360,061 of record NC_141601.1, on the reverse strand, counting down.
AGATCCAGGTTCGGGGCTGACCCTACTTGCCCTCATTGCCTTTCTGCTTCGGAGACAATTCAGCACTACCTTTGGGATTGCAAATAGGCGAGAATCATATGGAAGGGGATTGCAAGACTTTTCAGCACTTTTGTTTGCCTCCCCTTCTATATGACTTGGGGATCAGTGGCTTGGCTAACTCTTTCAGGGCCCCAAGTTTTCTTTGAGAGACATGACTCCTCTTGGACTCTTTACATCCGATGACACCTTGTGGAGTCGTGCTCTCTAGAGGATGTTCCGGCCGCTCTCTCCAGGGTTGCTCATTCCTCGGTTGACTCTCCATGGGAGGTTTCAGCTAGCATTGCACTGAGGCTATGGAGGGTTCTCAGGTTCACCCTTCTCAGACCTTGGCCAGTACTTGGACAAATACGGTACACACTCTGATGGCCATTTGGGTGACCATGCAGGGATCCTCTTGAGCAGCCTCCTCTAGGAGAGTTACTTTTCTCAAGGATTGGAGAGACTCTCCCTTCTTTGCTGAGACTTCTACAGGGTTGAGTTGGCATTTTCAACCTTAGTCTTGGTTTCTTTCTACCTCAATGTTCTGAGGAGTTTTTCATTAGATGCTTAGCATGTTGTATTTCCGTACAGAGCTTGCTCTAGCGAGTTTCTTTCTTACTTAATAGAAGTCTCTTTTTTGCCCCCAAAAAAAGAAAACTAAGGTCGGATACTTTTGGTGTGCGCCTCATGCATGCCTCAAATTTTGCTCCGTTTTATGGGATTCCTCTAGTGCTTTCCATTGAGTGTTTTTTAGTTCTTTTATGCATTTCTTAACCACTTTCTATTTATATGCTTCAAAGACTCTTGGGCATCAAAGTCAAGAGCTCTAGTGCTCCTTTGTCTAAGTTGTTGTACCTCTAAGAGCTTGATCTTGGAGGCTTATTCTTTAGTGTTCCAGAAAATGGCTTCTTTTTAATGGCATCTTCCACTTCATTTTGGTTGTCTAGCTTCTCCACATTACCATGCATTCTTTCAACTTTGCACTATTCCTGGGTTGTAGTAGAGACAATTGATGGATCATGGGGCAAAATTTTTAAAGGCATCTTAGTTGTACCTCCACATTTGGCTCCCTATGTCATCGTACAACCTAGACAAACACACACACACACACACACACACACACACAGATGTTAACATTTGCAGAAGATCTCATGGGTCTATGAGAAAGTACAAACACCAAAAATTGACTTACTACATCTGGATAACCAGAGAGTTGGGGGAGTGCACTCTATTATGGAGCATAGTTACATTCTAATGCTATCATAAGGTGGCCTTTATAACATCACTTTAAGACTGAGAGGCTTTGGGTTTGGATTTGAAGCCCTAATCAATGCTTGCCTATCTTGATAAGCTGCCCATTTGCTTGCTTTGTGTGCGTCCTTTACTTTGGTGAGTTCAGTGTTCTTTTGAGCTAGATTGGAGTGAGCTCAAACAGTATCCAAATCTTTGCAACCCTCAACGTATGTGTTTATCTAAGGATCTTGACTCTTGCTGCCCTCCCTCCAAAGTAGTCATGTGCTTGTATGCCCCTTTTGACTAATATTGCATATATCTTTTCACCCCATTCAACTTGTGGTACCTCCTTAAGACATGATTAATGTCTCTCCCACATGTAAGTTTGCAAATAGTCTAAAAAATCATATAATAATATATTAATAGTTTGCAAATGTGTATAGCGAGTGAGTAATGGGAAGTGGAAGTGGGAGTGAGGAGGGAGGAGTGGAATGGGAGAGGGAAGTAATAGGGGTGTATGATAATAAGTATAAAAAATAGTATAATAATATATTAATAGTTTTCAAATGGCAAGTGAGTAATGGGAAGTGGAAGTGAGAGTGGGGAGGGAAGAATGGAATGGGAGAGGGGAAGGTAATAGGGGAGTAGGCTAATGGATAATAAGGGAGTGAAATGAGTGAGGGAGGCTAGATTGGATAGGTTCTATGTCTCTTAGGGTTTACTAAATGGTTACCTTTCTTTGAGAATAGAAACTTTCTGTTCTTTAAGTTTATCAGATCATAAACATGTCCCACTTAGATGTGATTTTGGTTCTAGTGAGAGAAGCTCTTCTTGGTTCAAAGCTGAACCTAAACTCTTCTTGTTAAAGAGTGTGCAAACTCTAATCGGCAAGGCTTGGCATAATGCTTTCTCTAGGCACACCTCAGCTTCAAAATCTTGGGCATATGCTGTCAATGATACTCAAATCATTTTAAGAACAGCTAGAAAGAAAAGAGCTCAGATTAGGGCTCAAAGAATGGAAAGAATTCAGAATAACATCAGTGCCTTAGAACAAAAAGAGGTCAATTTTGTTAACTTGGAGATGTGGAGGCCCAAGCAGAATTGGTAAGTGCTAAAAAAGATCTCAAGAAACAAGAATAGATTAGATTAAATGATTCTAAAATATATTTCAGGGACTGGTGGGTAGGCAAGATTGATAGATCCACCAAAGAAACATTTAGAATAATAAGAAGAAAGATATTGCAAGAGGAGATCGCCCTTCTTGAAAGAACAAATGGCTCCCACTCTACAAATACAAAGGAAAATGTTGATTTTGTCTAGCAACATTTTCAAAAATTACTATCCAATACAAGTAGCTTTATGCCAAGACTTAGAGTTTATGTGTGCAATGATTTTAGACTGTGTGGAGTCCCACAAGGTAGCTCTATGATAAGCTAATGGTAATAATACAACCATGACGATAGGTTGGGACAAGTAGCAAGTTAAACTGATAACTGTGAGAGAGCTTAGGCTAGCACTAACAAATTAGGCATAGAAGGGGGCATGGGTGCTTGACCTTAAATCTAAACCCAAAATGTTTCGCCTTGAGAAGGGTGATGATGTAAGGTCTAGGGAATGTTGAGGTATTTTACTGTGAAGTCTACTTAGGAATCATCGAAGTAATTTTAGTGTTTTATTGTTCCCAACTTGACTGTTGCACCAAGTGAAATCCCTACATGATCCCACATCCACCAACTGCAAATAAATTTGAATTTTCAAAAAAGAGAGGGAAATTTGAATTCATTATAAATTTGAATTCAAATTTGTGTTCAACATTCTTCTCATACTTTCTTCTCGTATGTTCCTTTTGAATTCAAATTTGTGTTCAACATTCTTCTTGATACTTTCTTCTCATAAGTCCCTTTCATTCTTCTCATAAGTCCCTTTCATTCTTCTCGTAAGTCAAATCTTATTTGTCGCTCTTGCTCGTGATAGTAAGTCAAATCTTATTTGTCGCTCTTGCTTGTGATAGTAATCTTATTTGAGTAAGAATCTTATTTGTCGCTCTTGCTCGTGATAGTTCTACTCTTAGTTGTAAGAATTCAAATTTGTGTTCAACATTCTTCTTGATACTTTCTTCTAGTAAGTCCCTTTTATTCTTTTCCTAAGTCAAATCTTATTTGTCGCTCTTGTAAGAATTCGACCTCTCTCCCTCTACTCCCTTGTTTCTCTCTCCCTCACTCTCTCTCTCTCCCATACCTTCCCCCCTCACTCTCTCTCTCTCTTTCTCTCTCCCTCCCCTCACTTTCTCTCTCACTCCCCTCCCTCCTCTCCCCTCTCTCTCCTTCGGCTCCCTCCTCTCCTCTCCCTCTCTCTCTCTCTCTCTCTCTCCTCTCTCTCCTTCCGCTCCCCTCCCCCCTCCCTCCCCCCCTCCCTCCTCGCCCTCCCCTCCCTCCGCCGCCAGAACCCCTCCCCCCCTCTCCCCCCCCTCGACCCCTCCCCCCCCTCCCCTCCCCTCCCGCTCCCCCCCTCGACCCTGCCCCCCCCTCCACCCTTCCCCCCTCCACGGGGCTGGCAGCCACCAGCCCCCCGCCCCTCCCCCCTTCCCTCCCCCCGCCAGCCCCCTCTCCCCCTCCCACCCCCTTCCCCCTCCACCCCCCATCGCCCCTTAAGCTTCCCCCCTCTAGGGGGGCTGATGGCCCCCCCTTCCCCCCCGCCCCCCTTCCCCCTGGAGGGGGGCGCCAGCCCCCCCTCTTCCCCACCCCCCTCCACAGGGTTGGTGACCCCCACCCCCCCTTCCCCCCCCTCCACGCTGGTGGCCGTGGCCGCCAACCCTCCCCCTCCTTCCCTCGGGCTGGCGGCCGCGGCCGCTAGCCCCTCCCACCCCCTTCCCCCTCTTCCCCCTTCCCCCCTGCCCCCCCTTCCCTCGGGCTGGCGGCCGTGGCCGCTAGCACCCTAGCCCCCCCCCTCTCAGCCCTTCCCCCCCCCCTCTCCTTCCCCACCCCCCCTTCCCCCGGGCTAGCGATCGCGGCCGCCAGCCCCTCCCACCCACTCGCACCCCCTTCCCCCTCCCGCCCCTTCACCCCCGCCCCCCTCGTAGCCCCTTCCCCCTCCCTCACACCCCCTTCCACCCCCCTCGCACCCCCTTCCCCCTCCCACCCGTTCACCTCCGCCCCCCCTCCATGGGTTGGTGGCCACGGCTGCCAGCCCTTCCACCCCCCTCTCGCACCCCCTCGCACCCCCCCCTCTCGCACCCCCCCTTCGCCCAGGCTGGCGGCCGCGGCCGCCAAGCCCTCCCACCCCCTTCCCCCTCCCCCCCCTTCACCCCCGCGCCCCCCTCCCCCCTTCCCCTGGGTTGGCGGCCGCCAGCCCCCCTCTCCCCTCCCCCTCCCCCTCCCCCCTTCCCCCGGAGCCCCCCAGCCCCCCTCTCAACCCTTCACCCCCCCCCTCTTCCCCACCCCACCTTCCCCCCCCCTTCCCCCAGGCTGGCGGTCGTGGCTGCCAGCCCCCCCTCTTCCCCACCCCCCCTTCCCCCGGGCTGGCGGTCGTGGCCGCCAGCCCCTCCCACCCCCTTCCCCCTCCCCCCCCTTCACCCCCGCCCCCCCCTTCCCCACCCCCTCTCCCCCCCCCCCTCCCCCCTTCCTCCGAGCTCCCCCTTCCCCTAGGCTGGCGGCCGCGGCCGCTAGCCCCTCAGCCCCCCCCCCCCTCCTCAGCTCTTCCCCTTCCCCCTTCCCCCCCTTTCCCCCTGCCTTCTCCCACCCCCCTTCCCCCTCCCCCCCCTTCACCCCCACCCCCCCTTCCCCGCCCCCTCTCCCCCCCCCCCTGCCCCCTTCCCCAGGGCTGGCGGCCGCGGCCGCCAACCCCCCAGCCCCCCCCTCTTAGCCCTTCCCCCCCCCCCCCTTCCCCACCCCCCTTTCCCCCCCTCTTCCCCACCCCCCCTTCCCCCCCCCCCCTTCCCCCGAGGCCGCCAGCCCTCCCACCCCCTTTCCCCTCCCCCCCTTCACCCCTGCCCCCCCCTTCCCTACTCCATGGGCTGGCGGCTGCCAGCTCCCCCTCCCCCCTTCCCCCCCACCAGTCCCCCCCCCCTCCCCCCCTTCTGCCAGCCCCCCCCCTCCCCCCCTTCCCCCCTCGCCCCCCTTCCCCCCTCCAGGGGAGACTGTCCCAGCCCCCCCCCGTCCCCGCCTCTCCCTCCCTTCCTCCTCCCTTCCCTCCAGCCCCTCCATCCTCTTCTTCTCCTCCCCTCAACCTTTCTCTCTCTAGTTCCTCTCTCTTCAAATTTTTTTAGAAAAATCTAGATAAAGAATTAATCAAAAAAATTTGCAAGTACCTGGAAAAAGTTTGTAAGTTTGCTCTTTCTTGCTTTCTTGGTCTTCCTTCCTTGCTTACTGAAACATGTGAAGCGCTGAAAGGAATATGTGGTACATCTTGAAGAGAGCAGGGCTCTATCACCTGTCGACGGATCGAGAGTGCCCAAGAAGGCGGCTCACCCTCATAAAACACCTAGGGCCCAGTAAGGGATAACCATGCAACCGAGCCCCAAGTCATGAAGAAAGGGGAAGTATGAAAAATGCTGAGTATCCAAGCAACTCCTTTCCAAACAGTCCTCGCTTGATTGCAGTCCCAAAGGCAATGTCGCACTGACTCCTCTGCAGAATGACAGTGAGGGCAAGTAGGATCAGCCCCAAATCGTGATCTCCATAGGTTCACTGCAATCCCTCCATGAATAGAAAGCCAAAAGAAAAGAGTGATCTTTCTATTTCTGAGGGATTTCCAGAGCCTCCTCCAGAAATTCAAACACAAATCTGCGGTGATGAAGAAGCTATCCCAATGGGGGGCTCTAGAGGGAATCCAACCTCTACTGCTCAGCTGAAATCTCATGGCATTACCAACCGTGAAACAAAAGAAGGAAATCCCCCTCTCTCAGTGCCCATGATCTATTCACTCCCACTCTCCTGGATCCCACTACAAGCACCTGATAGGTGTACCTCCATATAACCACAACCTCCAAGATCCCAAGGCCAAGAGCAGAGGGTCGGGGTCTAAGTACCACTGCAAGCCAGCTCCATGGTCCACAAAACCAGCAATCCCAAGGAGTCGCCTCAGCCTATGGAGCATCCAAATGTGCCAAGAGGAAATGCTAGCCAAAATCTCTCAAGAGGTGGATTCCTTGCTCTTTTTCTTCCATATCGAGATCAACTTTATTTATTGCGTTGCTAGCATCAATAATCACCTAGAACTTACTTGATTGGTAATCATCTTCTTAACCGTGGAGACAAACTGTGGTGTTGGTGGAGATACACTGCATTTGTGTAATACTTTTGCCATACTTTCCTGTTTTCCACTTCTTTCCATGGCCTGCACTTTCCTTCCAAGAGTTGCACGTTGAAGCTTAAGCTCTCTTATTTCCTGCTATTGCAAGTAATAGATTTGCTCCTGTGGGTCAATCATCTGTCTTTGGTATGTCTTTGCATAGGGGGAAGGTGTCTTCGCAATGGCCGAGTGCGAAGGCTTGCCAATGGCGGTTGAGGTTGCAAAACCTTCACCTTGGAAAACTCTGTGGCAGCTTGCACATGTTTGTGTACCCCTCTACTGAGGCTAACCCCAGAGTTGGGTCAAGGACTCAACCCAACTCAGAGTGGGAATTGTAGACTACAAATTGTCGGAGAAATGACTTGTGAATTGAATGATCTATGTATTGAACTGGGACTTGCGACTTGTGAACTGAACTAAGCAAAAACTCCTTGGAGCTTCAGGGATTGGAGCTTGGAGCAGGAACTGGAAACAAAGAGTAGGCGGCATGGCAACCTAGGAGCTGTTGGAGTCGTACAACTGTCGCGACTGCTCGATGACTTCTTAGGTGAGCTTGCATGCCTGTGATGAGCTCTGCAAGCCGCCCATGGCAACCTATTGCCTGTGCCTATGAGTCGTCAAGTTGCTGGGGGGAGGAAGTGAGGGAGGGCATTGCCGAGAGGGAGAGAGAGAGTTTATTGACGTCTATGAAAGGCCAAAGACTACAAAAACTAGATACAATGAAAGCTAAGGGTGGGTCTGGTAAACGGGCACCCATACCTAAGGTTGATGTTGTGATGAGAAAAGTAATACATAGGGTTGTAGCTCTAAGAGAAACTCAAAAGTGGCCTCCTTTGAATCGGTCAGTTGTCAATGTGAATGGCACCTACGTATGCAGTTATGTTGTTTGTGGGATAACTCCACCGGAGAGACAAGAGGAGCTTGTGTAATAGTAGCTCGGGATTTGGTGAGGGCTGGCGTAGAGGAAGAAAGTCAGTGATAGATTGTTGCTGTAGGTGCTCGGCCTGTCTAAGTCAAACTCTCCTTCTTTGTAGACTCCGTGATGTAGCTGGCTATTTGATAAGTGCTATCGTCACTTCAGTGGTTTGTCTTCCCAAGTCAAAAAGATAGAATATGGCTACAGTCCTCACATGGTGTCCACTAGGATTGGATCTATCGAGCTGTGCACCTTGGCTCTCCACTATGTCTGATCCCCTATTGTCCCTAGCTCAATCACTGGAGAAAAAATTATGATCATGCTCTAGCTGGGCTTAGTCGGTTGTCTATGTGTTTTGAGAGGAAAGGTTGCCACATGTCATTGATCAATATTTGCCAGGAACTCTCTGAGTAGGCCAAAATTGCTACTAAAAAGATAGTGATGTGGTCCACCGATCTCATAGTACACAAGGCATCTAAATGCAAAGTGATCCTCTATCCTGGTCTCTTGCATATCGCATTAAGTGCAGATTCATCTCTCATGTGGGATGCCCTTTGCTCGCCTTGTCTCAACCCGTAGCCTATGTGAAGATACTCGAAACTGACCAATCGAGCTTCTTAGTGCATGTGCGATATGAATTTGGTTGTAGCTTAGTAGTTGATAAACCCCTCCTTTGAGATCAATCCATACTTCTCTGTAGAAGCTGAGTTTAATCCAAAGCTCAGTAGGTGCTAACCAAGTTTTGTATGTGTGGAGCTATAAGAGATCCGCTCCAATGACCTGGTTCACCTCTTGACAAGTGAGCGTCGAGCCAATGGATGGAGCCTCAAAGTTATACTAAAACGGTGGCAATTTGCCCATATGTAGTCCCAAGCTTGCAAATCATCTATTTGTCCAAGCATAACAACTCCACAAATCCCCCTCTGCCTCCATTGCCATAGATGAAGTTAGGGCTAGCCCTAGCAATCTACATCGTCTGGATGTGGTGGTATTTAAGTTCATGACCAAAGTGACCACCTAGTCTAGTATTGCATTAAGCTATAGAGGGATAGTTGCACATTTTGCTAGTGTGGTCTGATGTGGGACCGATGGCTTGCTTTGGACCATTCGAGCAAAGCAAAACTTGAAGTCTCTCTATGTGAGACCATTCTGTTTTTGATGAGTTTGTCCCCCCCAGAAGGGACTACCGTACATGTCCACTAGTTGGACTAGTGAGTCAAAGAGGAGAGACTTTGTTCTAGGATTTTGAAAATGTGAGTGGAAGCACTGATGCTCGAGTCTGGCTAGTGTGGCATATCCCTTACTTTAAATAGGTTGCATAGTTGGACGCATTGTGAAGATCAAGCCTGAAAAGAAAACCCCAAAGTATGTATAGCATGCAACAATATCTATTGGAACCCCATCAAAGATAAACTGCTCTCTGTGTGCAGCCGCACAGGATGTGTTGAAGATCATGATCTTGGTTTTTCCAAGTTGACCTTTGGATCATACGTTTCGCAGAAATATTGGAGTGCAGCCAAATGCTGCTAGAGGCCCTCAGCCGAGGAGGAGAGTAGGACCATGTCATGTGCCTATAATAAAATTGGGGTCAAGGAGCCAGCTAAGGGACCTGCACCCCCAGAGTTGTGATGAAGGACGTGAGCTTGTTGATGTACATGCCAAACAAGATTTATGATAACGGACAACCTTGTTTGACCTCAATCGTATTTATTATCTCTCTGTTTACCCTATTGAAGGGACGTGGACCTTGGCTCGAGAAATTTACTCCAAAAATCCTTTGAATTGTTAATGAACAAAATGTTTAGTACTTCTTTCTCATTCTAGTAAAGCCTCTCTTCTTCTGACACACCAGACTATGATACTCTTGTGTGGTCTCTATCGTAGTCACATAATGTGATGCTTGGTCTCTCTAAGCTAACGGTGTAGAGCCTTACACTTGTCATCGTACTAGCTATTGCGGGAGACTGATCCAACGGATGGTGGATGATGGATCTAGTGGTCTGAGGAAAGGATTGGATGGAGGCCTCATGTGAGGAATGGGGGATAAGTGCAGATCCAACCTATAGAAGAGGGGTATCATTGAGGTTCTCAAGCATAGTGGAGAGACGGGTGGCATAGGCAGCGGCTAATGTATGATCAGAACAAATCTCCTAGAAAGTGTTGTGTGTAGGATATGATGTGCTTAGTGGTGGTAATGGGATGGATAAAGTGAAGAAAAGTTATGTATGATTGGCTCTAGGAGGTGGCTAGGGAATAGAGAAATATGTGATGTGAGAAGCAAACGTAGGGGATCCCATGATATAGTCAAGTGTGCTGGTCCCTCCTTCATGCGAAAAACAAGTGAGCCCACCAAAAGATGGCCAAACCATTATTTATGATCAGGTCATGCATTCTGTCCATATCAATGAAGGTAGGTCTATATGCAGTGACTATGGATCCTTGATTTGTGGACACCTGGGAGATAGCCGCCTCATGTAAATCAATGTTGAGAAACATAATTGAGTCATGTTGAAATCAATGATCCGGTCCTTGGTGATCAGTGGTCCTGGTGTTGAAGTCTCTAAGGAGGAGGAATTTCCCGCAACTCAAAATGTCCATGATATTTGGTATAAGATAGAGTATGGAGATGCCTCTCCCCTCTCCTGAAGCTCCTTGGCAAAATGTGAGGCCTCTGGAGGATAGGAAACTGCGATGAAAGTATCTCATAATGATGTGATCTTGATCCAATTTGGCATGTGGGTTGCATCTCTCCATGGTGATCATCTCCGTGAGAGGGATGATGGGTGCAAATTGGCTAGCTACCTATTGGATCCATGTATATCCCCCCCCTCCTCCCCCTGATTCCTTGGTCCCATTTCGATAAGTAGACTCCCATGTGTATTCACAAACCAATGGTAGTACATGTTCCAGGATCGATGAGTCTTTGTATAGAAGACAATGTCTTGTCCTGTATCGACTCTGAGAAATACCTTGGCTCTAGCCAAGGTTCCATTACAGTTCCAAATGGTACAAGTGAAGGTCTTGGTCTTGTGGGTCTCATTGACCCTACATCCTTTGCATGTATGTCAAGGGGCCTCGCTCCAGTAGATTTTTGATTTTAGGAGCACATGTTGCTCATTCTCTACCTCCCCACAGGGGCAAATTTTGTAGATGCTTTCTTCTCTAGGGATTTTGGGTCTTGCCTACCTGTCCCTCTCCACCTCTAGATCATGTGAATTGGTTCTGATTTTGGAAATTAAATGTCTTTTAAATATTGATATGTGTACTTGAGGTATATCTGCATCCCGTAGTCGTCCATCGAGGTACTACATTTTTGTCCCCAGGTTTTGCCATATTTTCTATAGCATTTTCTGTCACTATCTTCTTGATTTCACATGCATCTTCTTAAGCAGCCATGCACATGGAGTAGTTCACATTTGATAGATCCCCAGTAGAGATTGTCTCCTCATATTCTTACTTGGGTGTTATCTTCTCTGGCCCGATTTTCACGATGAGACCAGCAATACAGGCCCGGTTCAGCAGGGAATATGCCTCATGTGCTTAACTAGAGATATAGTTCTTGCACTCACACTTTCAGGATCCTCGGACCAAGGCTCTTCTCTTTGACTCCTTGGTTTGCCCAGCTGGCATGTATGGTAGCCCTTGTTGGGGACCCGACCTTTCAGACAAAGAGTGGACATGAGTAGAGCGACTATAATTTCTCTTGCTCTCATGCATGATCCAGAGGAAACCATCTATGCCACATTATATCAATCAGGCAGAGTTCGATGCCTCTCTAGTGTAGCTAGATGTGGCATTCTAGACCATTACCTATCTACACCGTGTTAAACGGTACAGAGATTGCACATTAGAGAAATGTAGGCTACCACGACTGGCTCTAGCTTTGTCCAAGAGTCTTGCAGATGGAAGGGATGGGAGAGGTTGGTTTGCATAGACACGTAGGTGGTTCGAAGATTGGGGCTCCACATGGATAGATTACCACCCTTCCAGTATAATTAGATGCTCCATCTATCCCAATTGGGTACCACGACAACCAGGTCATTCGAGAGTATCTCTTACATCTACACACATTCAAAACCTGGTTGGAGTTGAGAGAGCTTCCAACGAAGCTCAGCTTTTATAGAGATCAAAGCCTTCGCATCTCTGAGGAGGGCTTCATTGTCCCACTAGAGTATACTTGGATTCACTTACCGCACTCATTCAGGATCTCCATCGGGTAGTTTTGAGTATCATCCCCTTGACTTCGTATCGAGAGTAGATGATGAGCTGAGGGAATACCTAGGGAATGTCGCCTATGTAAGCTATGGAATTGACAAGAGGTTGAGTCAGAGGAGCACTTTGCACTCCAATGCCCTGTGTACTATGAGATTTGTGGTCGCTATCATTCTCTTTAGAGACAGCTTTGGTCACCTCTCTAGGCTCCTTTTGTATATCCAAACCAATGATGAGGCACTTCAACATAGAGAGCGCTTACTTAGGATACAGAGATAGGCCTCAGATACACCGCTTGACTCTTCTCAGATCATGATCATGGAGTTGTTCAATTTAGATGGTATGGGCTACACAGGCACCGATGGCAAATGTAGTAGGGAATCGGAGCTCGAGGCATGCCACACTCGATAGCGAATGGGCACACAGATCACAATAGGCGACCTTCTTCGTTCAGATCTATGATGCGACCCACCAGTATTATAGTAGCCTTGGTTAGGTGGAGAGCCACTGCTAGGAGATCGAGGCAGACAACGTCCACAGATAGTCGCCAGTGCTCCATCATTGGCTATGCATTAGCATGACCCCGCCCCCTCACGAGCCCCCCTTTACATTGATACATTAAGAGGCCTCATTGTAATGGCCAGGGTCGGCACGGCTTGGTGGCGTGGATTGATCGACATGTGGATGAGGATTGTCATCATGATCATGATGTCATTATTGATGATATGACTATGTACTACTTAGGACTTAGCATTCAGCATGGGTGACGATGCTCGTTTACTAGGCCCACACTTTTCGCTTTGTTGTATCAGGTTTCCTATCAGTCTCATAGACCATCGGTCTTCCATAGAGACTATAATAAACTTTCTTTGTTTCTTTGTTTCTATTCACCCTACGACAACAAGGGCCCATAGAAGTACAACCTAGAGCAACAAATATGAGATCATTGTGTATGTAGAGTAGCAGCAAAAGTTTTACTTGTAATATCTTAAGCTTGAAAGATGGTATGATTAACATTAAAGGATAAGTACACCCGAAATCCTCTCTAGAAAAGACCCAATCATACTTGCAAAATGAAGATCTAGAGAGAGAAATACTAAAACTAGAGAGAGAAAGACTAAAAGCCTACACTTTTGAGGTCCCCCCATGAGGTTCCCCATGTAGAGACCAAAAAGGTCCCCCCACTTTGTGGACAAACTCGAGGTTCCTTCACTTTGTGGAGAAACTCAAGGTTCCCCCACATTGTGTAGAGACCCAAAAGGTCCCCCACTTTGTGGAGGGACTCATGAGGTTCCCCCACTGTGTAGAGACCCAAGAGGTCCCCCCAAAAAGTGGAGGGACTCTTGTCCAAAAGGTCTCCTACAAAAGAGGTCCTACCTTGGAGGTACTTACGGATTGTGTAGAGAACAACATGTATAAATCTTTCTCAATGGAATGAAGCTCCTAATCTTTGGGGTTTAGTATTCAAGTTCACTACTGTGTTCATGCGATTGATCTCCCTTGGATCCATGTTCATTGCTCCCTTGACACTATTGTGTAATAGCATGCTCTAACCTTGCAATCTCCCATCCTCGTTGCTCCTCCTTCTCCTCCCTCCTCCTCCTACTCCTTTCCTCTCCTCTTCGCTCCTCCTCCTCCTCCTACTTCCCTCTCCTCCTCCTTCCTCCTCCTCCTCCCTCCACCTCCTCCTTCCTCCCTTAATCCTCCTTCTCAACCCTTTACCCCTTGAAGTCGCGAAGGAGACTAGCTCTCCACTCCTCACCCTTGGACTCCTCCTGAACCCTGCAACCCTCTCTAAACCCTAGTTAGCTCTCTCAACCTTATCACCCTTTTGAACTCTACAACCCCCTTCTAAACCTTTGAACTCCCATGGAGGTGAGAGCCTCCACCCATACTTGTGATACAACTCTCTTTCTCACCTACATCTACTTTTCACACTTCAGCCTACATCTCTCACTAGATTACGACCTGAGGACCTATGCTACACTTGTGAACACCTATGCTACAATGAGCAATGACACGGCTATAGGTGAAACACCCTCGGTACTTGGACATGGAGATAACGACAAGCTTTTGGCACTATTGTCAGGGAGGTTAGCACCTGAAGCGAAAGTGGAGCATGTGTGAAAAAGAACCCCCTTTGAAAAACCATTCAAGACAAATTCCTCAAGGCAAAGGAGTAAAAAAATGCTTTCAATTAGTGCAAAAGGATAAGATTTACATCCTAAACAATGTTGACCTACATAAGCACATTAATACTCTAATCACAAAAAATTAACCCTTAAACCCCTTACATCCTATAAAAGCAACAACACCCTTCCCCCTCACTTCTTTCCCCTCACTTTTTCAAACCACTTCCATCTCTCCTCCATCTCCGAACTCCGTCAAGCCTCCATTTTTTGTCCTCCACCTTCCATCCACCATCTCCACTACCACCACCACTTTTTCCATCAACCTTCCCCACTTTTTCTGTCCAACATTCCCCCTCCACCATCACTTCCATCATTTATCCCCTCCACCTCGCACTCACCATCTCCATCCCCTCCACCACCTCTTTTTTCATCAAGCTTCCCTCCTCATCTCCATCTCCCCACCTTCTCTACTTTTTCCATCCACTCCCCTCTCAATCATCACTTTTCTGTCAAAACTCCCCCACCTCCATCACCTCCCCACCTCTCTCCACCCCACCATCCCCCTTTCTCCCCCCACCTCTCTCCACCCTACCATCCCCCTTTCTCTCTCCACCCCCTTCCTCCCACCATCTCTCTATATCCCTCTACACCCCCTCCTCTCTCCACCCCACCATTCCCCTTTCTCTCCCTATCTCTCTCCACTCCACCATCCCCCTTTCTCTCTCTCTCCACCCCCTTCCTCTCACTATCTCTCTACCTCCCACCACATCCCCACACACCTCTCTCCCCTCCATCTCTCTCCACTCCACCATCCCCTACCCATCTCTCTCCACCCCACCACCCCCTTCCTCTCTCCACTCCACCATCCCCTTCATCTCTCCACTGTACAATCCCCCCATCTCTCTGTCCACCACCCACCTCCCCTTCCTCTCTCTACATCTCCTTTTTCTCTCCACCCCACCATCCTTCTTCCTCTCTCCACCACCTACCCCCCGTTCCTTTCTCTACACCTCCTTTCTCTCTCCACGCCACCATCCCCCCACTCCTCATCCCCTCTACTCTCTCTCCACTCCTGGTCTAGCCCCTCTCTCTAAACCTCTCTCTCTCTCTCTCTCTCTCCCCCCCCCTTCCGGTGATGGCCTAAGGTTGGCATCGTGCTTCGAGTGGTGCATGCCTCGATGCTCATGCCTAGGCATCACATGCGTACGATGCATGCACCTTGGTGCTGCGCCCCAATGCCACGCGCCTTGGTGCTCGCACCTCAACGCCAGGCTCCTTGCTACCGCACCTGTGGCACAGCACACCTTGATGCTCAAGCCCCCCCACCAATTGAAGGTTGCTGCTGCTGCTTCCCCAAGGACCATGTGGTCACTGTCACTGCATGACTTGCCGCCAACACAAACCTCAGGTTTTGTGCCCCACTGTCACCGTACATCAAATATCGCACTGGATTTTGTTGGCACTGCCGCCAATTAGAGAGAGCGAGTGGAAAGATATCAGAGAAGAGAGGGAGGAGAGAGGTAAAGAGAGGAGAGGTAGAGAGAGATAGAGAGAGAGAAAAGAGGTAGAGAGAGATAGAGAGAGAAAAGAGGTAGAGAGAGGAGAGGAAGAGAGAGATAGAGAGAGGGGAGGAAGAGAGAGGAGAAGTAGAGAGAGATAGAGAAAGAGTTATGATAGAAACTAACCCTTAGGTCAAACTAGCCATGGTACATTAGGTTAGGTTAGGGCTCTTTTAAAAATTAGAAAAGGAGCTCCTTCTTCAAAAATTGACCAATTTTGTCCTTAATTTAAGGCCCTGTTTCTTGGTCATTTGAAGCCAAATTGTACCCCGTTTAAGCCCAAACTTCATACATTGAAAGAGTACTATTTGTATGAATTTTCTAATACATTTGACCCAATGTTGGACATAATTTCAAAGGCTAATTGTTGCACCAATTTTGAGGGAAAAATCACCATAACTTCTGTAAATCATATCAGAATTGTTTGTGGTCTTCACCAATAGGTTTAGCCATTCAAAGGCAACTTTTTTCAACAATTTTGTAGATCATTGGGCAATTTGTCAGAGTATTGCTCAAACGACAACACTTCATCATCAAATTGACATTGTTCAACGACATTGGCAACAATTGAAGAATTTCAACATGAAGATCCAATGAGGTCATCACATCTTGACAAAATATGAAGAGGGGAGAGGAGAAGAGTGGAGATGAGGAGAGAGGACACAGCTAGAGAGCACACCACAAATGACTAGCTGTACACTAGATTTAGTTGAAAAAATAGAATATATACAAACCCTTTTATGGTTAGGGTTGGGGGATCTAACCCTTTCCTTTATAGCACTCTATAAGGTTAGTGCTATGCACATATGATCATGTGATGGTGCTACGCACACATGATCACATGATGTTGAGCGTGAACTCTCAACACCTTCTCTCAAGATCAACATCATGAAGTACGCCTTCCCTCAAGATGATGATTCTGGGGAATTGAAGAAGGACTGAGCATTACATTCCATCACACTACCATGACAAAATATGAAGAGGGGAGAGGAGAAGAGTGGAGATGAGAAGAGAGGGCACAGCTAGAGAGCACACCACAAATGACTAACTGTACCGTCGGTGAAGATAGAACTGCAGTATATAAAATATGATCTATATTACAAGGCTTGTGGCAATGATGCCGGGAATTGCCAAGAGGCTTTACAAGGCTGAAAATGATGTGCACGATGCCGTGAGATCGCTGAATAGGCTTTACAATGGTGGCATGTGTGTTTGAAATCAAATGCTATCTGCCCACTGAATCAATCTGCAATGCCTCTGAACTCTGAAGTCTGCTCATTGAACTGATGAACGTAAGGTTTTAGGTAATGTAATGATGTGAAACCGTATGTGAGTGTATGGACTGACTCTGAGTAGGTACTAGTCGATAATTTCGAGCATGGCTTAGATAGGCAACTTGGGGAAATTCAAAGCATCCCCTCTATGGCAATCTAGTCTACTCTGATCTACTGCTGTTGCGGAAACTCTGGTTCATCTGGTTTCTCAGGTTGAGAATCCTGGATGTGTTCTTGGACTCGTAGAGAGCTGCGAACATATCCCATGCTTCTTTTGATGTCTTGACTGTGTTGAGCTATCTTAGCATGACATCTTGCACATTCTACTTGATTAGGTGATAGGCATACTTGTCTTTCTTGTCCCATTCTGCTTGAGCTCGGGCAATGGCAGGATCTACTACTGGTGTGGAAATTATTTGTGTAGATGTAGATCCCGATGTAGATTCCGTTGCTGGTGCTGGAATGGCAGGTGGAGTAGAGCTACTGGTGGCTGGATTGTCCAATGGTCTAGGTGTAGACCCATCGACATACTCCCATTTGTCCTAAAGTACAAGAATGGTCTCCATTCATTTTTTCCATGTACTGTAATTGGAGTTGTCTAACTTAGAAGATGCCTCCAGATTGAGGTTGCTAGTTGACATGGTGCAAGAAATGTACTCAGAAGTGTCGTGAAGATCTCTGTATAAATCAACTGCAAATACATTGAATATGCCAAGTGAAATCTCTGTACCATGACAAAATATGAAGAGGGGAGAGGAGAAGAGTGGAGATGAGGAGAGAGGGCACAGCTAGAGAGCACACCACAAATGACTAACTGTACACTAGATTTAGTTGAAAAAATAGAATATATACAAACCCTTTTAGGGTTAGGGTTAGGGGATCTAACCCTTTCCTTTATAGCACTCTATAAGGTTAGTGCTATGCACATATGATCATGTGATGGTACTATGCACACATGATCACATGATGTTGAGCGTGAACTCTCAACACATCTTCCTCAACACGTACCATAAACTCACTTCAAGTTCAAGTCACCTTTTGGGTGATAAATAATAGTTCAAGCATCTTATACGAATCAATTAACCACCCAATTGGCTCTTCAAGCATTATGACAATCCATTGGGAATAAAATCAACAAGGTACTACCTCAGCTATCCCCTATCGGGTCCAGGCACAAAGGTTAAATAGTATTGAATTACAATCCTTGTACTTCCTTACTCTTCGACAAGACATAGCCTCAACAAGTGTAAAATCTTGCAATGGAACCCATATGGGATCAGATTCTAGAAGGCTACCCCTTATTCATAGACATGTGTACCAACAATGCAATGGATCATTTGGAGCACAAGAGATTGACACACAACAAGATCCAATTTTATACTTACCTATGTTCTCATGCAAAGGTAATCCCAATGAATTCATTGCTTTGTTTGAGTGCAAATGGTTACGAGATACCTCAAGGCAAGAGGAAGATTATTTGAACATACTCCCACAAGCAAATACAATAGCTTCCACCAACTGTACAATTAACTTCACAAAACCCTCGAAGATAAATTCCTTCACGAAAAGAATTTGGATCTTTGTACATAAAATCTTTAAACTTTGGAACCTTTGCGACAAATAATTCATCTTGAATCTCCTAACCTTATTAAGTTTACAAGAACTATTGGAAAAGGTCCAACTGCTACATAAACTGAAATTAGTAAAAAAAAGGGTTGAAGCTTTGTACTACAATATATCGACACTCAAGTCCATGTATGGTATACTTATACATGGGTTATACCATGAGAATTTGGATTAGAAAGCTTCACCAATGGAGATGGAAGCCATGATTGTGATTACCAACGCTCTATTGTTTTTATTGCTTCTCATTATCACCCTAGACCAAAGAGTCCATAAGCAACAACCAACAATATCTCCCATGTGTACAAAGTAACAAGT
The DNA here is from genome assembly GCF_047967505.1 of Dipteris shenzhenensis. NCBI lineage: Eukaryota > Viridiplantae > Streptophyta > Polypodiopsida > Gleicheniales > Dipteridaceae > Dipteris > Dipteris shenzhenensis. The sequence continues at coordinate 29,341,466 of NC_141601.1, read as the reverse complement.
GAAAAACTACTTCAACATGAACGTATTTCAAGAAGAGGATGATGGTCCACATAGCTCATACCAAACGATGGCAATACCATCTTTTGTAGAAGCCAAACATACATTGTCATTGTTAGGACTTAACATTTTGCATGCTCACAAGAAACATATCAAAAAATTATCCACATGGAACCACACCCAAAGGACGACTCAACAAACATCGCCTTCTAACAAGAAATCTGAGATCAAGCAATTCAAGCAAATATTCCACTAAGAAAAACCTTGTGTGGTAGTGTAGCCTACTATGTTCTATAGTTTAACTACTTTATTTACTATGGTTTGGGTACCATGTACGGCTTGGGGAATTAAAAATGTCCTCATTTGTACTCAGTTGCTATTGGGGCTATTTGCACCTCGTGTGTTTCCTTCACACATGTTGGATATCAAATGAATGCACAGCTCTATCTCGTAAGATCCACTCCTCACATAAACAATGAATGAAGCTTTTAACAATTAGTTATATTACTCACGACCAAAGATGTCGAAATTGACTCAAAATGAACGTAGATTATCCACCGAACTTCTGCCTCAACTCTACTGAGTTTGTTGGCCTATTACAAACATAAAATGACCCTACTAACAACCCTAGCAGCTGTGCTAGCAACTAGACTACAACCTCATGGCTCTAGAGCACGTGAACACGACAAAGAGGAGTATCTGCATCACGATGGGACTATGTAGAGAGACTGCACCGCCATGCATCATAGCACCGCCAAGTGGAGCGCATGCAACTGCTCTTTCATCTGAGGAGCCATGAACGCTAGTCAACCAATCAACTTCAACAAGGTGTCTTCTCCAATTAAAACGCGCCATGTTGTACTAGTACTCAGAGCTCCCTAGCACTCAATTATTCCTATGAGGATCACCCCTCCCTTGATCCGAATAGGGAGAAATAAACACAACAAAAGATGCCGCATCCTTACCAAGCTTGTTGCTAATACAACACAACTCAAACACGTAATACTCTGGAGCATCGTAGCTCCATCAACATTGTCTCATCCAAGCATCAAAGCTTGGCAATTTTGGCAACGTGGCCAATCAACTCCAAACATCCGCAACTCAAAATGCCCAATCTTGGTCGGGAAGATTATCTTGATACAGAACCTCTTGATGTGTCCGAGCTTACCACAGTAGTAGCAAGCACACAATCCTCTGGTCGTATTCTTTTTATCTGTCATGGTAAATGCAGTATCACCTGGAAGGCAGACTTTTCAAGAGTATTGCCTTTTGATCATCGTCCTCAACTTTGGCACCATCCTCTTGCAGTTGCTTCAAGAGTGCCTGCATGCAATTCAAAAATGTTGCGAGGTCTTCGTTGTCACCCATATGGAGGTCGTCAAGTTGCTGCTCGAGATTTGCTTTGCAATGACGCATTTTTGTTCCGAACAGTGCCTCTAGGATTGCCCACTTAGCTGCTGCTGACTTTGTAAGCTCCAGATGGTGGAAGTACTCCTCTCCTAGCGCTCGTCCCAACATGCCAATTGCTTTGTCATTGTTCTTCCTCCACGATTGTTTCTCTGCTTCACCAGTTGTCCGTTCCTTCTCTGTTCCAGATACAATCTCCCACCAGCCCTTCTGCATGAACCATAGTTTGGCTGATAGCTGCCAGCTCGGAAAGTTCCTACCAGTGAACTTGACGACAGATGTCTCTGTCTTCTTCAATGACTCCATACTTCCTCTCTAGCATGCACCAACAGATTCAAGAAACAACTGAGAGAATACGGTAGCTAATACTTCTAAAGAAAACTTGGAACGACGATGCATTTTACTCCTTGGCTTCTTTGTCTTCCACACCAGCATACGACCATCAATATCAAGGCTGCCTGAGCCGAGTCTTCCGTCTCTGCTCATGAATTCTCACGACCGCGCTCTGATACCAAATGTTGGATATCAAATGAATGCACAGCTCTATCTCGTAAGATCCACGCCTCACATAAACAATGAATGAAGCTTTTAACAATTGGATATATTACTCACGACCAAAGATGTCGAAACTGACTCAAAATGAACGTAGATTATCCACCGAACTTCTGCCTCAACTCTACTGAGTTTGTTGGCTTATTACAAACATAAAATGACTCTACTAACGACCCTAGCAGCTGCGCTAGCATCTAGACTACGACCTCACGGCTCTAGAGCACGTGAACACGACAAAGAGGAGTATCTGCATCACGACGGGACTATGTAGAGAGACTGCACCGCCATGCATCGTAGCAACGCCATGCACCGCCAAGTGCAGCCCATGCAACTGTTCTTTCATCCGAGGAGCCAAGGACGCTAGTCAACCAATCACCTTCAACAAGGTGTCTTCTCCAATTAGAACACGCCATGCTGTACTCGTACTCAGAGCTCCCTAGCACTCAATTATTCCTATGAGGATCACCCTTCTAACGACACACAACTAACCAATATCTACGTGCAAAAAGTTGCAGCCACAAATTTTATTCTGAACTTTTACGCAGTTTGACATGCTTTGATGTTCTTTCTAGGTTAGAAAGACTCCGCAAATTCACTATTGAGCTGAAATTTGTACAAAAGATCTCAAAATCAATGAGAAAGGCAAGCTCCTTAGTAAGCTAGGATGCAGAGGTCACTTGTGCGTTGAAAAAAAAATAAGTCTCTTTTCTTTTAACTAGAAATGTTCCCATGCTAGACTGCCAGGGATAATCGTAACCAGGCCCATTCAATTATCAAAGTCAACGTTAAGAAATGTACAACACTCCACAAACTATCTTCCCACTTCCATTTTCAAATCCCCCTAGTGTTTTCTAAGCTCACCCTTCCAATATGCATATATATATATATTTTTTGACAGCATGTCTTCCTCTTATCTAAGCTGCCAACAAACTGCAGTATAGGCTTAGTCTAGATGACCCTTTGATTCTCTCACACCACTCCAATCTCTAACTTTCCATCAATAATTATGCACTTCTAACTTGTGGTCTTCTGGTATGCATCGCTTTTAATTTTCGTTTTAAGAAATGGTCCAAGAAGCATATCTTCTGGACTTCATTGTTGTGTTTCAGTCATTCATCATAGCCACCAGGAAGAAGTGTTCTGGGTTGAGGAGACACATCAATATCTTTGGAGCTTGGAAATATCCTCTTTGCACCCTCTGAGATAATCCTGGATGGGAACAAAAGTTCTGCTATACTGCCACTGTGAGAAGCAGTACCCAGGCGACTTTGAACCCAACCTCTGCCTCCATCAAATCCATCCCTAACTACCCAAGTATTTTTAAATCCTAACCTTGTCAAAGATCTTGCAACAAACTTTGCCATATCTCCATACCTGTCAATTAACAATGCCACACATAAAAATTTAATTCTCAGAACGCTTTCTTGCAGTTTAAATATCCAATACAAGGGCACAAAATGCTACAGTCATAATGAAAGATGCAACTCACTCAGCAGCATTCTTAGCAACTCTGAAAAATTCACACATTCATCTGCTATATCGTGAGCCGGCTATTGCATGCCATGAAGGCTTTATTTCGAAAACAATCAAGGACACATTAGCGCATAGTTTGACTGGAGTTGTGTGAATGCTTTTGCGAAGAATCAAAGTGCCAAAATTTCAGTTGCCATACTGAAAATATATTTGACATATTGGGAGAGACGAGGAGAGGGGAGTGACAAGGGGACTGCCCAAGAGCAAAGGGAAAGACTAAGAGTCAACCACACAATCAAAAGAGTTGTTGCGGAGGCAAACGAGGAAGTATATTGCATATACTGTCAACATATATGAGAACAGGTTAGTTGAGAATGAAGCAAGTATCATCACACTACACCCGCAGATTACATGAATATCTACATATACTGCATGACCTACGATCTAAGAAAGAAGACAGAAATATGGCTGGACATTGCGAATACAGGGCACTCAGCTTACCTATCCAGAATTACAAGTTTGGATGATTTACTGATCCTCTTCAAGTAAGAAATTTTGATGGCTGCCACCTCTGCCTCTGCTCTTCTATAATCTCTTAGTTGTCCTTTGAATTTGACAGACAGATCCTCCACTCTGCTCAAAGGTTAAAATTAGGTGTTAGTACCCTGTACCTCACATCAATGTCGATTCAATTCACTTCTAATGGTAGAAAGGACATATTTTGATTGAGGAAACCATTTCAGTATAACAGCTCCCATTTTCAGCAATTAACCATGACTTTTATTACCAGACTTAAAAAATCAACCTACCAAATTGCCAACAAAGTCAAAACATTTCTTCGAGAGATCAGCTCACTGTCTTACTTTTTTGTGACCCAAAATCCACCTATCTTTAAAAGTGCCTTTCTGTTTCCAAGAGTGCTCTCCTTGGATGCACTACTATCATTCGCTTGCATTGTCAGGACTTCCTCCTGATTTAAAACCTTACAACCGTAAAGCATCAACATGCAAACATTCATCCCATTCCCAATTAGAAAACTTTGGTCAAGAACTACAATCTACTAATACCTCAGAACCACCCATGTCAGTCCAAGAACTACAACTCTACTCATACCTCAGAACCACTGTTGTCAATGGCGAAAAAGAGCAACTAAACTGAGCTGCATAATATAAACCAAAGGCTCAGATATGCGCTCCAGTCAAGATGGACCCAATCAATACTTACCTCTGAACAAGGAACATGCATCATTACATTGATGCATAGTTTCAGGCAGTCAAGTTGGACTGAATCATCATGCTGCTGCGAAGGCAAAATCAAAGAACCGGAAGGCCAGTAGCTTTCCTGCATCTTACTAGAGGTGGACACATTAAGGGAAACCTTTACTGATACGAGCCAACAATACATGCCGAAGACAAGCAAATGACTTCTTACAGAACCCAACTGAGACTGATACATTAGGGTGATTTCACAAGAAATAGGTGCTCCATCAAGCATATACACATAAAATGACTGAAATTTCAAAAGGGAAAGTAATGCAGTCATCTTCCCAGAAACTGCAATGAAAGGGGAAACGGCAGATTAGAGAAAGGAGTAGAATTGGTAGGAGGGAGAGAGATGAAGGGGAAGAAGGAGAGGAAGGGGTAGAGGGAGAGGGAGAGAGAGAGAGAGAGAGAGAGTGAGGGAAAGAGAGAGATAGAAGGAGATTGGGAGAGAGAGAGTAGGCAGCACGTATAAGGAAGGAGGAGGGAGTAGATGGGATTAGATGTCACATGGAAAGGTTTACAATGAGTGGGGATGCAGACTTATATAGTCCCTCCACATGTCCCACCTAAAATCCCTCTAAAGGGCCTCTAAATTAGCCCATTTCCCCCCTTCATTACAGCAATCCCTTCCCATAGAATTTTGCCCACAAAATTTTACATCCTGGCTGTCCAAACGGTGCAGCAAACAGCAACTACTAATCAGCCCGGAAGGAGATAGGGGTAGTCTTGGACAATGCTTTCCGGCTGCCATGAATTTTCATCCTCGGGGAGACCTTGCCATTTGATAAGATACTCTACGTAGATCTTGTTTCTGAGCACATGGTCTCTGAAACAAACAATGCGCTCTGGGGCATAGAGGATGCGACCCTCCTCATCCATAGGTGGTAGCTCACGAAGAACTTGGACATGCTGTCCTACATGCGGCTTCAGCAAGGACACATGGAAAACATTGTGAATCTTGGAGGTACTGGGTAGCTCCAATTCATATGCCACCTCTCCAACTTTGCGGATGATCTTGTAGGGACCGTAATACCTGTGAGCAAGCTTCGTGTTGGTGTTACCTTTCAGCGAGGTATAACGGTTCTTATGGAGGCGTAAATGCACATAATCCCCTTCTTCAAAAGACAGATATCTTCTGCGTTCATCCGCATACTTGGTTTGACGCAGAGGAAGGACATTCCCACTTTGCTTGGCTTGGGCATCCTGCATATTCTCTTAGCCAATTGCAGAAGGGCATCCACTCTTTCCAAGTCACTCCTTGCTTGCTGATTTTTCACAGCTATGTCTGCCATTAAAGGCGGCACCCCAACCTTGCATCCATACATTGTTTCAAAAGGACTCATGCCAATGGAAAGGTGTTTGGTACTGAAGTAGCAAAATTCAGCCAAAGCTAGCCACTTACCCCAGGACTTCAAATGTATCATGACAAAAGTGCCTCAAGTATTCCTCCACCCATTTGTTCACCCTCTATGACTGTCCATCCGTCTCTAGGTGGTAAGCAGTGCTAGGTTTGAGGAGAGTACCCATCGTTGTAAATAAATCTTGCCAAACGTGACCTATAAAACTTTGCATCTTTGTCACTGACAATTTCTTGAGGGAAGCCATGATGCTTAAAAACATGCTCAATAAATTACCAAGCAACCTGTGATGTCGAATACCAGGTCTTAGTGGGTATGAAATGAGCCTGTTTTGTCATTCTGTCCACCACCACATAAATGCTATCCCATCCCTTCTCTTTAGAAGGCAACCCTGTGATGGAATCCATAGCAATATGAGTCCATTTTCCTTCTGGGATAGGGAGAGGCTGTAAGAGACCTACGGGTAGCTGGCTGCCCACCTTATTTTGTTGGCAAGGCAAGCATTCAATGACATATTTAACCACATCCCGCCACATGCCATCCCAAATGAAACTCCGGCTGATTCTTTCATGTCTTAGTGATACCAGCATGTCCTGTTGTAGGAGATGCGTGCATTTCCTGCAAAACCAGCCGTTTATACTTTGAACAAGATAAATTCTGTCCTTGCAGTACAACAGCCCATTATGAAGCTTAAATTCAGGATGCCCTTGGTTTGAAGGCTCTTGTAACTCCAAAAATATGGGAGATGCCTTCGAATCCTTCATATACTCTTCTTGAATCCCATGAATCCAATCTTGATAGATGGTGGAAACGGCACACAGACTGCAAGCCCACATTCTAGACAAGCCATCGGCAACCACATTTTCTTTCCCCTTCATGTACTCAATGTCAAAATCATAGGACTGGGCTGCAGCCAACCACCTCTTCTGCTTCATGGACAAATTGCGTTGCACAAGGAAGTACTTGAGTGTCCTATGATCCGTCTTAACCTTGATCCTACTACCATACAGGTAGTGGTGCCATTTCTCGAAAGCATCTAGTATGGCCAGCATTTCATATGATAGTCCAATTCCTTGGCTGTAAATTTTCTGCTCTCGAAAGCTATACCTCCATGTTGCTGTCTCTGAACAGCCCCCAGGCCTTTGCCACTTTCATCCGTCTCTACAATGAAAGGGCGTGAAAAATCAGGGCACACTAATACAGGTCCATTGCTCAAGGCATGTTTGAGGTCCTCCAAACTGAGTTGTGCTTCTCCTTACCATTTGAAAGCATCCTTTTTCAACAAGTCAGTGAGAGGGGCTGCCCCTTGGCAAAATGTTTAATAAATCTCCTGTAGTAAGAAGCCAGACCCAAAAAGCCTCTGAGTTGGGTGAGATTTTGCAGCTGTGGCCAGTCCCTTATGCATTTTACCTTGGCTGGATCCACCCGAATTCCATCCTTGCTCACAATGTGGCCAAGATATTCAACCTCTTCTGCCATGAAAGTGCATTTGCTGGCTTTAGCATAGAGCTGATGCAATCTCAAGATTTCCAGGCCTTGTTTGACATGTTTGATATGTTCCTGCTTGTCCTTGCTGTAAATGAGGATGTCATTAAACGAAACCAGCACATATTTGTAAAGAAGAGGCTGCAAAATCTTATTCATGAGTGCCTAGAAAGTAGCCAGTGCATTGGTCAGTCCAAAAGGCATAACTTTGAACTCATATAAACCTCTTTCTATGCGAAAGGCTGTCTTGTGCTCATCTCCTTCTCTCATTTTGATATGATAGTAGCTTGACCTCAAATCAATCTTAGTGAAAAATCGAGCACCCTTGAGTTCATCCAACAGGTCATTTATCCTAGGGATCAGAAACCTAATCTTGATAGTAGCCTTATTCAAGTCTCTGTAGTCAATGCACATGCGGTATGAACTGTCTTTCTCCTTCACCAGGAACACTGGGGATGCAAAAGGAGAAGTGCTATGAGAGATAAAATTCTTCTCAGGCAATCCTCGCACTTGTGTAGCCACTTCTTCTCGTTCTACCTTCAGGAGATGGTACGGAGCCTTATTAATTAGCTTGCTACCAGGCTCAAGCACTATGGCATGATCAACATTGGCAGGATCAACATCTCTTCATGGAGGCAACTGTGAAGGTATATCAGCAAACACATCTGTAAATTCTGAGAGCAAATTCTGCATATCACAATCAATCCCCTTTGTGGCTCCATTGTCAGAAGCCTCATCCGCATCATGTGATCTTGTTGTCTCATCATGAGAGGCATCGAATGAATCTGTGGCATCAACCAAATCCTCATCATTAAAGATTTCAACGATCATATTGAGCTTGGCTGAACCAGTATTCCGCATCTTGCAAACATCCCGATGCTCAAAGGTCCATTTCTCCCCACACTAAAAGCATAAGTTTGCCTTTTTTCTACTGCTAATTATGGCCCTGGTATACTACTCAGTTTCTGATTTTTCATTACCACCTGTAGGCTTAGTTCCTGGCTTGGCATCTGATGGTCTATATGGCTTGGCATAGAACATTTTACTACCTGAAACTGTAGGAGACCTTGGAAAGGGCACTGCTGCAATTTTTTTATCATGCCAGTCACCCATCTTAGGCTTCTTCTCAGCCTCATTTGCAGCACCATGTATGCTGCCCATTCCACTCTTTTACTTGCTGAAACACCTCTACCAGTTGGGCTGCTCTCTCAATAGTTTGAGGGTTATGCGCCTTCACATCTGTAGCCAGAGAAGGACTTAACCCCTGGATGAAATGCAGCGGCTTCCCCTTTTTAGATACGTCCTGCACAAACAGGAAAAGCCTCCAGAAGCGCTGCACATACTCTTGGACTGTACTAGTCTGCGACAAGCATAGAATTCAGCCAAGTACTGATCCAAGACGAGTGGGGATACGAATGTAGTGACCATCAATTCTTTGAAACCCCTCCAAATGGTTGGTCTCTGAGGTGAATCCCTCATGTATCACCACCATGTGTGCGCATAGTCCTGCATATGCATACCTGCAAAAATGATGCGCTCCTCATCGGACTTGGGGTAGAAGTGGAAATAGTCTTCTAGCTTCATGAGCCACTCCTCCAACTCATTGGGAGTGCGAGTGTCCCCTTTAAACTTATGCACTGAGAGCTTATCCTTCACATCCTTGGCTGCACAAACACGGAAAGCCTCCACAAGCACTGCACATATTCTTGGACCGTACTGGTTTGCGACATGCATAGAATTCAGCCAAGTACTGATCCAAGACGAGTGGGGATATGAATGTAGTGACCATCAATTCTTTGAAACCCCTCCAAGTGGTTTGTCTCTGAGGCGAATCCCTCATGTATTGCCACCATGTGTGGGCATAGTCCTGCATATGCATACCTGCAAAAATGATGCGCTCCTCATCAGACTTGGGATAGAAGTGGAAATAGTCTTTCAGCTTCGTGCGCCACTCCTCCAACTCATTGGGAGTGCGAGTGTCCCCTTTAAACTTATGCACCGAGAGCTTATCCTTCACATCCTTGGCTGCATATTGCTTATTGTACCCACCAGAATGTCGGGCATCCTCACGCTTAAGGCTCACATACTGAGGAAAGGGCATCTCATACCGCACTTCCTCAGGCAAGGCTCTGTAAGAGCGTAAGGCATCTGAGAGCATATAGTATGTGGTCACTTGCTGCCCATTTACAGCATTCTGCTGCGTAGTAACACCACCAGCCCGATGCACAGGCTATGTCTAACTAAAGGTGTTCACATAACTTGAGTCAAGTTAGTTAGCTAGGATTAGGTTAGATCAACTTAACTAGGGTGAGATTAAGTCATAGTTAGGTTAGGTTAGACTAACTACCTCTTCTAACTATCCTAAAGGTCTTTAGGTCAGCGGACTAACTGCCATAGGTGACTTAGGACCCCACACCCCCCCCCCCAACCCCCCCAAAAAAAAAGAGAAGAAGTCATAATTTCCAGCCTCTCTTTCCATAATGCATCTATTCTCCCCACTTTACCACAAGAGAAACTTCCAAAAATGGGTCGCATGCATGTCCTCGTACGTGCAGATGTGATGGCCTTGGAGATTACAGACTCGGAGGTACAAGCGGAGGTCACTAACATATAAACAGAAGATTGGCTTAGATCTACAGGAGCAAATCTAATATTCACAGCAAGTAAGAGAGCTCAAGTTTAAGGTTGCAGCCCTTGGAAGAAAAGTGAAGTACAAAGAGAGCAATGGAAAGCAAGAAACCATTGCAGAGGTCATAGACAAATGCAGCACATCTCCATCCACACCAATGCTTGTCTCCACAGTCAAAGAGATGAAGTAAGTTCAGTCAAGCAAGAAATGGCTATTGATGCCAAAATAAAAGTCAATAGAACAGTTTTGTATGTGAAAATAAAAGAGTATGAAGCCCTAGAACAAAATAAGAGAATCTCACACATTGGGGGGCTGCCAGATAGCTGCCTTGGTGACAAGGAAGGATACACACACATGCCTCATGAAGGAAATACCACACATCTAGTGGGATGAGAATGATATAAGTTATATTACTCAATAAGGGAACACAAGTGCAGATTTATTTCAGAGAGAGGGCAGCAAGGGTTATTCTCAGACAAACAAATAAGTTGAAGGGTATAAGGATTTGGATATCTGAGGAGCTCGCTCCAACCTAGCTCAAACAAAGGAGCACTAAACTCAATAAAGGGAAGGATGCACCTAAAGCTAGGTAAATGGGCTGTCTACTGCATTAGGGATTTTGAATCCAAACCCAAAGACCCTCAATCTTAAACTAATGCAATGAGGGCCACTTTTATGATAAGATTAGAAATTGGATGTGTGCTAAAATAATTTCGAGCTTAGATGCCATGTGCACTCCTTGACTCTCTGATACTCGCACATGTAGTGATGTGTACTTTGTCTCATAGGCCTGTTGAAAACGGTAATCTCTCTCTCTCTCTCTCTCTCTCTCTCTCTCCCTCTCTCTCTCATGAGGTACTCAGACACTGCGAGAGGATACTTCGAGCACGGAGACAAGAGCAAACTTTTTCCTTGGCTGATCCCTCTCAAAGCTCTATCATGGAGTTTTTTCAGCCAGACGACATGGACCCCCACGAGACGAGGCCTCGACATGACCGTGACCCGATAGCTCAGACAGAGGGTTGACACACAAATCACACTTGGGGACATCCCCTCCCTGTTTAGAGTCGGATCCCGACCAACAGGGGTCACAGTAGCCCTGGTTAGATGCAGAGCTATGACCATGAGACATGCCAGGGCTGCACCTTTGAGTGGCCGACAGCACTCTATTGCCATGATGTCCTGATGATGATGATGATGATGATGATGAGATAGTCAACTACCAACATGACTATGTTGTACTTAGGACTTAATACAACCATTCTGCATTTTTTGCATTTGCATTGGTGTGGATGCTCGTTTAGTAGCTCCACCACCATAGCTCGTTTGTACCAAGTTTTTCACAATCTCATAGGCCCATCGGTCTTCCGAAGACTTTTAATAAACTTTATTTCTCTCTCTATATATATGTGTGTGTGTGTGTGTGTGTGTGTGTGAGAGAGAGAGAGAGAGAGAGAGAGAGAGAGAGAGGAGAGCTCGCAGCTGGAGCAGCCAGCCCAAGCTGCAGTGACCAAGCTGCAGGAGAGGTAGAGCAGCTGAGCAAACGTGACAGGAGCAAAAATCGACAAAAGGTGCCCGTACACTTTTATATAGAAACCCTAATTTAGGTTTTCGCCAAAAAATAGGCTGTTTCACGAAATGTCTTGGGCAGAAATGTTTCAAAATGTTTCTGCAGCCCGAAACACGTTTTGAGATGACTTTGGATTGCATACATCCTCTTTTTCTTTCTATTCAAGAACACAAGTAAGAAAAGCTACGTAAGGACTTGCCAAAGCCGAAAAGCCGCCCGGGGGAGGGGGGAGGAAAGAAAGAAAGAAAAAAATTTTATTAGAGTCTTCGGAAGACCGATGGGTCTATGAGACTGAAAGAAAACTTGATACAAATCACAGTAAGGGTGGAGCTACTGAAACGAGCATCATCACTCGTGCTAAATCCTAAGTCTGATCATACATAATCAAATACATCTGGATGTAACAATGAAAAGAAAAGGATTGGAGCGGAGCGGAACTCCGTATGTCATGTCACCTTGGTTGGTGCATAGCCGGTGATGGGTCGCTGGCGCCCGTCATGGGGTGCCGTGCGTCTTGATCTCCTAGACGAGGCTCGACGCAAGACCAGAGCCACCGTGACTCTCGTGGGACGTATCCCGAGTCTAAATAATGATGGGAGGTCCCCCAAAGTGATCTGTGGGTCCCCTCGATGTCTCGTGTCGTGCTGCGATCATTGGGTCGGAGTCTCTGTCACGTCTGCCGCTAGAGACCAGACGATCAATGTCACTCGATGGGAAGAACTCTGTGATCTTGCTCTGAGAGGTGTCTGATGATGTGGCCAAGCCCCGTCGCCTGAGTAAGTACTCTCTGTGTCGGACCCCCTCGTGAATGAAGGCCACGAGGCATCTCTGATCTGGGTAGGCGAGGAATCTGGAAAGGAGCCCGGAGCTCTCTCTAAAGAGGCAATGGTAGCGACCTCGGATCTCGTAGTACACTGGGTACCTGAAAGTTAAATGCTCCTCCGACTCAACCTCCTGACAGTCGCACAATATGCATAAGCGATGCTCCCTAGGAATCCCCTCTGCTCTGCCGCTCTCTATGCGAAGGCGGTGTGATGATACTCGAAACTGTCCGATGGAGATCCGTAGTGAGTGAGGCATATGAAGCTCAGTGTACCCCGGTGGTGTGATGAATCCCTCCTCTGAAATACGAAGATAGTAATCTCTGTAGAAACTCAGCTTCACTGGAAGCTCCCTCAGCTCCAACCAGGTCCTAAAGGTGTGTAGCTGCAGGAGATTCTCTCGAATGACCTGATTGGTGTGTGGCCGATCAGGATGGTGGGTGGGAGCACTAGAGGGGCATCTAAACTGTACTGAAAAGGAGGTATCCTATCGATGTGGAACCCTAGTCTCACAAACCATCTTTGAGTCCGTGCATACCAGCATCGCTCGTCTCCCTCTGCTGCCAACCTCATGGAGGAATCGAGAGCCAACCATGGCAACCTCTGTCTCCCTGATGTGCAGTCCCCATAAGATCTAGCCCGGTGTAGATATGTGATGGTCTGAAAGGCTGCATCTAGCTGGACTGGAGAAGCACCAAACTCGGCCTGAATGATGTGATGTGGTACAGACGGTTTCCCCCGAATCATCCGTGAGAGCATGAGGATCTGCAGGCGCTCCACCCGTGTCCACTCTATCTCTGACTGGTCAGGCCCCCAACAAGGGCTGCCATACATACCGACTGGTCGGACCAAGGAGTCGAAGAGAAGAGCCTTGGTCCGAGGGTCCTGGAAGTGGGAGTGGAAGCATTGTCTCTCTAGCCGAGCCAGTGAGGCTTATCCCCTATTGAGTCTAACCTGCATCGCTGGTCTCATCGTGAAGATCGGGCCGGAGAAGATGACCAGCGATCGACCCTTGGTCCAGGGTCCTCGAAGTGGGAGTGGAAGCATTGTCTCTCTAGCCGAGCTAGTGAGGCGTATCCCCTACTGAGTCTGGCCTGCATCGCTGGTCTCATCGTGAAGATCGGGCCGGAGAAGATGACCCCCAAGTAAGTGTATGAGAATACGATCTCAACTGGTGACCCACCAAAAGTAAAAGTAAACTGCTTCCGTTGCATGTTTGCTCGAGAGGTGTTAAAGATCATGACCTTGGTCTTGCCAAGGTTGACCTCCAAATCATGGGATAAACAAAAAGCCTGCAGTGCATCCAGGTGTCGCTGGAGCTCCTCGGGTGTGGACGACAAGAGTGCCACGTCATCTGCATAAAGAAAAATCCTGATGATAATCCCGATAAGTGAGCAACCGGTCCCTCCGAATGCCCCCATGAAAGTCTCAAGCTCATCGATGTAGAGGCCAAACAGGGTGATAAGGGACAACCCTGTTTGACCCCTATAGTACTCAAGATCTCATCTGTCCAACCTGCACCTGTCCGAACTCAGCCTGAGACTCTCTCATAAAGTGCCATGACTGCCCAGATGATCTCCTGATCAAATCCCAGTGTCTGTAGGCATGTGATGAGACGAGCTCGAGGTACTGTGTCAAAGGCTTTGCGGAAATCCACAAAGTAGCAATATACCCTCTACTTCCGTGATCTGGCCTCCTCAATGACACCCCTGAGTGTGAGTATGTGATCCATAGTCCCATGGTCTCGCCTGAAACCGGCCTGACCCTCTGCTCTGAGCCCTCTCATCTCTGCGAACACGCTGACCGATGCATCCAATACAGCTACATAGATCTTGCACATCACATGTCCAATCATGATAGTTTTTAGTTACTCGGGTCTATGGGATCCCCTGCCTTGTGGATGGGGGTGATGGTATTAAGTATCCAAGTGCGGGGGAAGCCAAGGCAAACAGCGTCATTGAATAGCTTTGCTAGGATCGGGGCTAACGTGTCGATCCCATATGCGATAAACTCAATGCATAGCCCCTCGTGATCCTTAGCTCAGCCATTGTGCAGTTTCAATGTCACGTCCTTGACTTCCCCTCTGGTGAACAACGTGCAAGTGGTGGGGCGAGATGTGTGTATGAGATCTGGAGTGGGCTGGTGTGGGAAAGATGGTGTGCATACGTGTGCCAGACTCTCGTGTCGGTGAGGGGTGATGGAGACCTACGCTCAAGGAATGTTGTACAAGATGTGCAGCAGCAGCTCCCCATTTCAACAACTGAGGAGGGCCATAGGTCAAGCCCGTTGTAGATGATGAGATCATGCATCCTGCCCAGATCAAGGAGCGCGTGTCCATATGGTGTAATAGGCCCGTATCGGTCCGATGAGGTCCTGGTCATACCTGCTCCGTCTAGGTCCATGTCTGGTAGCATGATAGAGTCGTCTCGAAAGTCCAAGAGTGATGCCTGGCACGTGCTCGTCCTGGCGTTGAAGTCCCCCATAAGGAGAACTTCCCCGTGGGCTGAAAGGTCTGGGATATCCTGATGTAAGGGTGCGTATGGCGATGTCTCACCCTCCTCTCGTGCCACTCTAGCGAAGTGGGATGTGTTTGGCGGGAAGTAGCATATTGCTATGAAAAGGTCACGGGTGTCTGTGCGTCGGCCACATGAATTAGGAGTGTGTATCCTTCCTCTCAATGGAGATGGCTCCAACGAGGGAAGACTTGTACAATACTGCGACCTCGCCTGATCCTCGGACTCCTCCTGTATCCCTCGTCTCATCCCTGAAGGCTGACTCCCATGTGTAGCCACTGACTATCAGTAGTGGACGCTCTGGGCTCTGGTGTGTCTCCGTGTACAAGACTATGTCTCGTCCTGTATAACACTCCGAGAAGTTCCCTGGGTCTATCCATAAGGTACCATTACAGTTCCAAATGGTGCAGTCTAGGGTCTTGAAAACCTGAGTCTCATAGGCCCCGTCCCCCTAGGGGGTACGGGTGGGAGCCCGACGGGTGCCGGTGAACAACCTACCATCTCGGACCACGGCCCATTTTCCCTCCTTGCAGACAACATCCCGCTGCTGTAGAAGAACTCGTCGCTCCTCAATCTGTAGTGGTGTCAAATCCTCGTCCATGGACACGGTGGGATGCTCTCGTAGAGCGGCTCGACGTGGGAGTGTCGCTAGTCGAGCATGTGAATCTTTGAAGCGAATGACTAGGAGCTGCTCTCGGTTGGGATCTCTCCCAACACGCCATGCTCTCTCTATGCCATGGTTGAGAACCCCCATGGTGGTGGTCACAAAGGTGATCGCCTCCTCCATGGGCGTCGTAGTGGTGCTGGTGCTGTCTCGCGCGATCCCTCGTATCCGGATGTTGAGGGCCTTTGAGGCCCCCTGCTGCTGCTCCTGTATGGCGGCTGAAACGGTTGCCTTTGCGGGCTCCCGTTTCGCCACGTCCACCCATCTAGTCGTCTCTGTGTTGAGGTTTGTCAATGTCCTGCCTCTCCATAGACACACTTGTGATCCTATGTGTGTGCTAGAGGGGCAGTTAGGTGTGTTAGGTGGAGCTAGATGCTTCTAGAGGATAGGGGAGAGATTCTAGGAGCTTGGTGGCCTTTGGTATGAGGTCATCTATGATGTCAGTATGGATGTCGAGGTAGCCTACATATGGCCCTCATTTCTCTTCATTCTTAGAGACAGTTCTTCATTTGTGTCCATCTTCTTGTCTCCATTTTGCTCAGCTTGCTCTTTTCCAACATGGTATCAGAGCAGTACCAACCTCCTTGAGCCTGATCCCACCACCTCATCATCATCTTCTCCTCTCTCCTGTTGCTCACTCTCACTCTCTGCATCGTCTTTTGCTCATCAGACCTCGCGACCCTCAGCTATGGCGTCTCCCCCCTCCTCTTCCTCCTCCTCCTCCTTGCCTTTTCGGAGGCCTCTTCGGTAAAAAGCAGCAGCAGCAACCACAAGACCAACTCCCTCAAGCTTCTCCCTACCTCGACATCGCTGTTCCATTTCCCGATGCTCTCCTAGCAGACACTTTCTTAGCTGGTCGAGAATTGAAATGCTGCTACAAGGCGTCTGTCGATGGCTTCAATGCCGCAACATTTCACGAGAAATGTGACTTTAAGGGTCCTTGCGTGATCGTGGGCATCACTGAGAAGGGAGTCAGGTTTGGAACCTTTAATCCAGAGGGTTACAGAAGTACAGACGACTACTATGACACATTTGAGGCATTCCTTTTCTACTAGGCTGCCGACGACGGATTGGACCCAGTGATGTTGAAAAAAAAGTGGGAGGCAGCGGAGCTGCGTTATTCGATTATGCTAGAGGAGGCCCTCAGTTTGGGACAGACGGATTGCTGATAGGACCGCCGCTAGCACCGGTGATGGGTGGCTTCTCTGGTCCTGATATGAATTCGAGAGTGGGCATACTTAAGGAAGGGAAGTCGAGATTAGGACTGTCGTATGCCAAGAGGGAAGATGGAAAGGACTCGATCTTTGGAGACGACAGCAATCTAAACCATGATCTTCAGCTTCTCAAAACTCTCATTATATTAGCTTGGCTTGCTAGTAAAGCTGCCCATGTGGTAAGACCTTGCCTTGACATGGATATTTTGCTTTGCTACAAGAAGAGGCTTCTTATCAAGCCCACATCATCCGGGAGATGATGAGTATGTTTTTTGAGCTCCACTTATATCTCCCCTAGTTGTCAAGATACTCTGCCTGAACAGTCCTCCAAAATGATTGTAATAAACTGTGAGTTCTTTGTCCTCACCTCTGGTCACCTATGATGTAGACCATGTGAGTATGTGTTGCCCTCATGGTACCTCTTGCAGACATTTTGCTTGTACATGCAAGGGAGATAACCATTGGGGGGGGTTGTGTTCCCCACTCTGTATACCTTACACCCATGGGAACCCTTGCTAGCTTGAGATCCTAGCCATTGATAGATCCATGACCACCATGAGATGGCATGTGACACCTTGTGCTAGTTGTATCCTTCACATAGCTTGAGGCAGTCCCTTGAGGGGGGGTTTGTCAATGTCCTGCCTCTCAATAGGCACACCTGTGATCCTATGTGTGTGCTAGAGGGGCAGTTAGGTGTGTTAGGTGGAGCTAGATGCTTCTAGAGGATAGGGGAGAGATTCTAGGAGCTTGGTGGCCTTTGGTATGAGGTCATCTATGATGTCAGTATGGATGTAGAGGTAGCCTACATATGGCCCTCATTTCTCTTCATTCTTAGAGACAGTTCTTCATTTGTGTCCATCTTCTTGTCTCCATTTTGCTCAGCTTGCTCTTTTCCAACACTTTGCTATAGCCGACTGTATCGTGGCCATCTGTGCCTCCATCTCTGTGACTGGGGTCCCTCCAGGTGCTGCTCTGAGGGTCTCGAGCTCCTCTCGAAGCTATGTGATGTCGTGTCTGAGTCCCTGGATAAGGGTGCCCTGCTCGTGTATAATGCGGGCCTGCTCCTGGGTGTATCGGGCCTGCTCCTGGGTGTAATGTGTCAGCTCTGCCTGACGGGCCCGGATGCTGTGTATCTCAGCCAATAGGAAGTCCCAAGCATCTGGTGGGGACCTAAGATGTCCTAGTCCAGGTGGGAACTGGATCTCGAGAGGGGTTGGAATGAAGGTGGGCTGCTAAGGTTGTACTGAGGGTGGGGACAGCATGATCTGGGCGGGAGAGTGGTATGTAGGAGTAGCGAGGCCGGATGAGGTGATGAAGGGTGGCTGACTGAAAGATAGAGGTGATACGAGAGGAAAGTACTGTGGAGCTGTGGCTGGTGGGGCCAGTGGTGAGGCTACTGGAGAGCAGACCTATGATGATGATGCAGGAGAGGGGGAGGAGAGAGGTGGCGTATATGATGAGGCGGATGATGGTGGTGAAATAGTGGTGGTAACCATAGAGGTCGAGGATGTGGTGAGTGGCATGGGCTTTGGGTGGGCCCCTTTCTTCTGGGCCGCAGTGCTATCCATTGTCAAACAGCTCCGGTTGTTGCGTTTGTTGAAGTACTCCAGATTGAGTTGCTTTTGTGTTTTCGCCTTGTCACCGTTCCCCTTCCCCATCTCCACGCGTATGCAAATTTGGACCGAAGGGTCCCCCGCCTAGTCTCCTGTCCTCATCCCCCTGTTCCCTTCAATATGGGGGAGGCAGCAGCGGGCAAAGAAGGGATTGCAAGAGGTCGGAGCTGTTGAAGAAGAAGAAAAAGAAAAGAAAAGAAAAAAGCGAGGGGGGGGGGTGCTGAGCGAGGGGTAGCGGAGGGATAGCGAGGGGGTAGCAGAGGGGTAGCGAGGGGGTAGCGGAGGGGGTAGCAGAGGGGGTAGCGGGGGTAGCGGAGGGGGTAGCGAGGGTAGCAGAGGGGTAGCGGAGGGGGTAGCGGGGGGGTAGGGAGGGGGTAGGGAGGAAGTAGCGGGGGGGTAGCAGAGGGGTAGTGGAGGGGGTAACGGGGGGGTACGGAGGGGTAGCGAGGGGGACAGAAGAAACCTTCATTTACAAAACACAACACTCCAGGTTTAAAATTTGCAGAGCACAACAAAATTAGTAGCACTTTCACACTAATACATGATAGAACACTTACGGAACACAAATGAGCCTGTTGTTCACATAGCGAGGTAAACTTGGGACTCCAGATTTAGATCTCTCTTTCTCTGTTCGGATATCAATTAGCAAGTAATCATTTTTCATGACCAAGTCAACAGCCTGCAGAGCTGATATTTTGCCTGAATCCAGAAAGCACACTCTGAATCAGCATGAAAGTGTATTCATTACCGAATGCAAGCAGATATACTTATAAAATAGCCACAAAAAAAGGTGATTCCAAACCCACCTTTATAGCCTCTGGAAGCACAAGCAATACTTGTTAAAATAGGAGGTGCCAAGAAACACACTAGAACCACAGCTCCTGCAGCTCTAACAAGGAAGAGGGAGTCTGTAGCTAGTAGCAACTGCAAAACACTCGATGCAACCGGCTCTATAGCTGTTGATATCTGTTTGGTTGCTTCCTTCACAATTAAGGCTACTGTCTGCCCCCAGAAATGTGAATCAGAAAAGCTCTGAGCAAGATATTTGTGTCCTAAGAGTATAACAAAGCATAGAATTACAGTAAAGAGCGAACTAACCTTTATAGCTTCAGCTGCTGGCTTTGTATTAATGCCAATGCTTTGCAAGGACTTCTCTGCCTGCATGGCCACATTAGTGGTGTTCTGTACGTACGGAGTTGTTGCTCCTATTGTTGCCTTAACCAAACTCATAATATGTTGAAAAAACATTCCCAGCGTTCCACAAGCAGCTTTTGTCACCCCTGTAATCTGCAGATACACATTTTGAACCTGCAGAAAATCCACGACTATGTTGCTGTAGTAGCTTCTCAATCATGTCACTGTATCACCCTTACAAACCCCGACTTCAGTTCTATTTCCGACAAGCAAAATAATGCATCTTAGGACAAGCCTGATGGTGGAATAACACAAGCAAAGGCAAAATGTCTAAACTCCCACTTTTAGAAGGTTGAAATGACTGTTGGAGAGGTGCTGGAGTTAAAAATGCAGATACAGTTTAGACTAAAACAATCAAATTTCCATCATGTTCAAGACTGGGCTTAACTCATTACTGCACATGTGTGTGTATATGTGTAAGGCCTGAATGACTGAAGAACACAACATAAAACATACAAGCCCAAGTCTTTGTGTGCATATATACATAGGGATGTGTGTGCACATGCGCATGAGATTTAGAGACAGGTTCAAGAGTTACTTGAACAAGACCCAGTAGTTCACCAGTGCTTTTGTCCCTTGCGGACTATACGGCACTAAACAAGATGACTGCAGAACCATTTTTCTATCCCATGTATTGATGAGATTCTAGATAGTTTTAAGGGTGCGAATATTTTCAGCGAGATAGATACTTTTATAGATCAGATTTGTAGGATACAAATCCCAATGCTTCTAGCAATTCACAGCCACCTCAAGATGCCAATGTTCAGTCTGATGTGCAGGCACTTGATGATCATGCTATTGAATAGGCCGCTGCAGAGGAGAAGGCTGCCATTCGACAGCAGGTAAAAATGTCCCAAGGGTGGATCCTGGAGACTCCAAGAGACAGCAAGCAAGCTGCTGCCTGCACAAGAGGTGGTCAGAAACAGATGCCTGGCAATTCGCTTGATGTCGCATTGATTGCCATTGCTTGCAATCAAGAACCCTTATGCCATAAGGATGCATTTGATAGCAGGGGATGGATGGATGTCATGAGAGCTGTAACTTGATTTCATTCATGCAAATGGCACATTGTGTGACTTGCTAGCAAGCAAGTGTGCCATCAGCACTAAGTGGGCTTACAAGGTGAAACAGAAAGCTGATGGCAGTGTAGACCACCACAAAGCCCACCTTGTTGTGAAAGGTTATGCTCAGCAACACTGCATTTGACTTTGAGGAGATGTTTGCTCCCACGTCACACATTACGACCATTGGATGTGTCATTGCCATTGCGGCACGTAGGCACTGGGAGGCTCACCAACTTGACATTTAGACAACTTTCCTTCACGGTGATCTACTTGAAGAAGTCTATTTCAGCCAACCTTTAGGCTTTGAGGTTGAAGGTTCTGAAAATCAGGTTTGCCGGCTGAAAAAGGCCCTTAATAGATTGAAGCACGCACCCCGGGCATGGTATGCTAAAAACCATTTACCTTTGTAATACAGATTTTCTGATTTTAATTTTATGTGTGGATGGCATGCTTATTATTGGGCCAAATACACAGCAAATCGCAGCTCTAAAGCTGATTTACAGAAATCATTTCCCATGACAGATATGGGCAGGTTGCATTACTATCTTGACATCTAGTTTACTAGTTTTGAGGGGGCAATAATGATGAGCCAATCCAAGCACATTGGACAGCTCTTACATCGCTTCCAGTTCGAGGATTGTAAGCCGGTTTCTACAACATTAAAGCCTCGCTTCCGTTCCTCCTCTGAGGATGGGGGTCACCTATTTGATGCTACCCTTTAACAGCAGCATGTGGGCTGCCTAATCTAGTTATATCGCTCCAGGCCAGATCCAGAGTACGCAGTGTCTCAGTTAAGCAAGTTCATGCACAAGCCCAGTACACAACATTGGCAGGCAGTGAAACATGTCTTCCAATATTTGAAAGATGCAGCATATGGTACTGTTATAAGATGATAAGTCTTCACTGTTTATGCATGCTTTCATGGACAACGAATTTGTTACGACACTTGTGTGTCTCACAGTGGCAACTATTTCATGCTTGGCTCTTCATGCGTTTTTTGGTTCCGCAAGAAGCAAGCCACAGTTGCTACTTCAAGTTGTGAAGTTGAGCACCAGGGGGGTTTGTTGCCACTTAGCCCTGGTATGGCCTTGTAGGCTAGTTAGACCTAGTTAGGACATCTAGTCCACTTGGGACACTAGTCCTAAGTTGAGTTTGAGCCCTATATTAGCCACCATTTGTACCTTCTCATTATCCATTTGCAATTACACTTCAGTTCCCTCAGCTTGTTATTAACTTGTTTGCTCCCTTGCATTCCAACTTTGGTCCATTGCTCCCCCCCCATCCAACTCTCACATTATGCAACATCATTGAAGCCTTTTGTACATGCAGAGTGCACTGGAGAGTGTAGACAGATCTACTTGTCAAATCTCAGCAGTGTAATCACCTGGATTACTGTTTTCTTCCAAGCCCTTTTCCTGGAAGCTTTGTGCTCTATTGTGAGCTATTTTCCCCACATCTGAGTTCTCTCTCTATCTTATTCTCTTCCATCTATCGTCTACTCTCTTGAGTGAGCCTTTCTTTAATGAGTGCATCTAGAGTGCTTGGAAGAGATCCTCAATTCATTCCGCTGCGTGTGAGGTTTGAGTGATTCAGACTTGTATTCCCTGACATCATATCAGAGCCAATGTTGGAACTCTTGTTTCACTCTGAAAGAAGGAGTCCCTCCAAGTTCAAGACAGCAGGGCATGCCGCCTTGTGAAGGCTATTGGCAACATTCCATTCATGGTAGACTTGGGAGACGAGAAGGTAATCTCTTGTGTACTCTATGTACCCGATCGTTGTAATTAACCTACTATGCGTGTGTCAAATGAGCAAAAACAGGTTGAAGGTAGCGTTCGGCGACAAAGAAATCTTGGTGACATCCAAAGAGTCTAGGGATATCATGGCTCAAGGAGTTGAAGACAATGGGTTTTGCAGAATCGATGCACTATTGGTTCATGATGACAAAGGAGGCTCGCATGAGAGATTTAGTCTCATAAATCACAAGACCTTGTCAAAGAAACAGAAGGGAAAGATGGAGGATGGCCTTCCACCGATTGCAAGCCTGAATGAGTCTACAGGGCTTGCTTGGAAGGCAAGCAAATTAGAAGCCATTCTCGAAGGAGGCCATATTGAGGGCCAAAGCCCCGCTAAAGTCGGTGCACTCTAATCTACACTGGGTCCATGTCATTTGCAGGTTCTCGCTATTTTCTAGTTTTCATTGACGATTGTAGCCGTATGGTTTGTGTATACTACCTAGCCGGAAGTCTTAAGCATTTCATAAATTCAAGGAGCGGAAGGCCAAGGTAGAAAAGGAGTCAGTTAAGGTTGTGAAGGCATTCTGTACTGAGAGAGGGGAGGACTTTACTTCAGAACCATTCGACATTTCAGTAAGAAGAACGAATCAAAAGACAGCTTCTTGTAGCCTTTACATCTCAGCAAAACAGAGTTGCAGAACAGGAAAACTGTGTCATAGTGGAAAGGGGTTGACCATGATGAGGGGGAAGAACCTCTCAAAGGTCTATATTGTGAGAGTTTGGGGAGAGAGAGAGAGAGCAAGAGAGAGTGAACTTGAGAACTAAAAGCTTGAGAGCTGAGTTGCAATAGAAGAGTGTAAGAGAGTACAACTGAAAGAGTTAGAGATAAGGTTTTGTCCTAGTGACAAAACCTTAGTAGTCACTAACCATAGTTAGTGAACTAACTGCGGTTAGGGGAAAAAACCTCTTAAAGAGGGAAAAGTGCCCCTAACTAGCTTATTAAATTACATTGGTCACTACTGAATTATATCTATAATTCTAACACCCCCCTGCAGTGCCAATGTCATGTACAAGGCTGATCAATCACCAAACGGATATAAGTTCAGGGAGGTATGAAAGCTGAGATAAGACTCAGGAAAAGAATTCAGAGTGGTAGTAATCATCTCTGAATCAGGAATAATCTCATCTATGTTCAATAATTGCTCTCTGAGATCCTGTAGCTTTGTGAGGTGGACTGACATGGAGTCACCCTCTTCCATATGTGTATTACTTAACTCTCTTTTCAAGAAAGATACCCTTGCATCATTCCGGGCTGCATACATGCTTTCTAAGATATCCTACGCTGCCTTTGAGGTCTTACACAACCGGATATGCGGAATGATAAATCTTTTTACTGAAAGAGAGATGCATGACAAAGCTAAGGCATCCCGTGAATCCCATCTCTTCTGCTCTGGAGTAGTGGCTATAGCTGCACCAACAACTTGTTCTGCAGCTGCACCCTGTGCACGACCTCTTCCACCTCCTTGCTAAGGAGGGGTATTAGGTGCCATACCTGCTGGTCGGATCTCACCCCCATTCACATAATCCCATAAATTGCGAGAAATCAGAATATTGCGTACCATAAAACTCCAAAGGGAGTAGTTGGTACCATCCAACTTGTCTTCCTGTGAAAGACCACCGAACTGGAAGTCATTCTGATTTTGCTGGGCCATATTTGAGAAAGAGATTTAAGCAGATACAAAACTGAATTCCCTTACCGGGAATGAAATGCATAACTCCCAAAAAACACAGCCAAGCATTGGCTGTAAATGCAACTCAGATTTCTGCACTTGCACTGTCACAAATCTGTCCAAGCATCAAAAACTCTCCAGAATCTGCCAAAAGTGCTGCAAAACACTTCCAGAAAGGCAGTATGAACTAAAATCTCCAAAATTGCTCTCCCAACACAAAAGCCCCAAAATAGGCCCGAAATTGCAACCGGAAAGGAGTAAATTGATCAAAAGCCCCAAATGTTGCAAGAATTGCGCTCTGTCTGCAAAAGCCCCAAATTTCACTGCGAAATTGCAGTGTTATCACAAAATCCCCAAATTTTTGCAAGAAATTGTACTGCAAAACTGAAAGCCCCAAATTTCGAGCTTGAAATTGCAACCAAAAAGAGGCAAAAGCACAGAAAGCCCCAAATTTTGCAATTTCAGCAGAAAGCCCCAAATTTTTGGGCTAAACCTCTGAATCTGCTTGCAATGTCTGCTTCACAAGCAACTACGAACCCAAAGATACCCAAATGACTGCAAAAGACTGCAAATGTCTACACAAACACTACCAGATCTGCTGGTACGGTGACTGTACGATAGAGTACGGATGACTGTACTGTACGGTCGATGTAGGTTGGTGCCACACGTGTGGTACAGAATATCTGTACGCAGTTGTATGGAAGCAGGTACGATGCATGAGCTGTACGGAAGCATGTACCTTTTTTTGTGCGCAGGAGCTGTACGGAAGCTTTGACGACAAATGTACGGAATATGGCGCAGGGCTGGTACGGCGATACAGCGTACGGCGCCACACGTGCAGTACGGCCTACGATCTGTACAGCCGTACGATCGACGAGACTGCATGTGCGAGCACGTATGAATAGTGATGACGCAGCTGGTACGGTACGTGTAGGTTACGGATTCCGTACAGTCGTACGGACTGTACGGACAGTCGTTTGATTGCTTCGAGCAGGTACGGACGGGATGTAGCAGCAGGAGCGTGGGTTGTAGGCTAGAGCTAAACGAGGAAGGAGCAGGGAGCAAGATCAAACTGCTCTGATACCAAATGTGAGAGTTTGGGGAGAGAGAGAGAGAGCAAGAGAGAGTGAACTTGAGAGCTGAAAGCTTGAGAGCTGAGTTGCAATAGAAGAGTGTAAGAGAGTACAACTGAAAGAGTTAGAGATAAGGTTTTGTCCTAGTGACAAAACCTTAGTAGTCACTAACCATAGTTAGTGAACTAACTGCGGTTAGGGGAAAAAACCTCTTAAAGAGGGAAAAGTGCCCCTAACTAGCTTATTAAATTACATTGGTCACTGCTGAATTATATCTATAATTCTAACATATATGGGTGAGGAGGTTAATACAGCTGTTCACATCCTAAATAGGTCGAAGACAAAGGCAATTAAAGACAAGACCGTTATGAAGTATACTCTTGTAAGAAACCTATCATTTCACATCTAAAGGTTTTTGGTTCTAACACCTATGTACATGTGCATAAGGATGAAATAAAGAAGCTAGATTCCACGAGCCAGAAGTGTAGATTTGTCAGATATACTGAAGAGTCCAAAGCCTATCATCTCTTCAATCTAAACAAGAAACAGATCCTTATCAACAAGGATGTGGTCTACGAGGAGGCAGAGCCCTAGCCACAAGAGGTGACACAAGAAGCTCCAAACTAGTCCCCTACCAGTACTAGGTTGGCAATCAAAGAAAAGGATGAAGCGCCCGAACAAGCATCAAAACCTCTTAAGAAGCCACCAACAACAGGGACATAGTTTCCAAGGTGGTATGTGAGGATGTTGCAGGAGCCTTGGGTGACAAAACTACCTAAGTCAAGTTCTGGGATAAGAAGGATCTCAATGCATTTCGAGAAATCCTATTGTGAACTTTGCATTCCTGGCTCAGATTGATGAGCCAAGATCTTTTGAAGAAGCAAAAGACGCATAGAATGGCGAGCAGCTATTAAGGCCAACATGGATGCGATTTCAAAGAATGACTCCTAGGACTTCGTCGACAGACCTTTCAAGAAGAAGGTGATAGGTACTAAGTGGGTGTACAAGGTTAACTTCAAATTCGATATTGAGTTTGGACAAATACAAAGCCAAGCAAATGGTAAAGGGCTCTGCTCAGGCAAGAGGGTCTCGACTGTGATGAGACCTTTGCCCATACAACACCGTGGTGACCATTCGAATGGTGATAGCCTTGGCTGCCCATCATGGGTGGTCCATTTTTCAAATGGATGCCAAATCTGCATTCTTTAATAGAAGCCTAGAGGAGGAGGTATACGTGGACCAGCCAAGCGTTCTCAAGTTCTAGGTTCAAGTTCACATGTTCGCAAATTAAAAAAGGCTCTGTATGGGCTGAAACAGGTCCCTAGAGCGTGGTACCAATGCATCGACAACAACTTCAAAGTCCATCGGATGCTAACCTTTATCTTTCTCTGAGGGGGCGAAAGGAAATGGTTATCTTGAACATTGATCATTTGATACTTACAAGTGATCATAAGGAGATCTCACATATCAAGAAGCTACTGATGAAGGAGTTAGAGATGACGTACATGGACCTTCATTACTTCCTCAGGATAGAAGTCGAGCAGAAAGAACACAACATCTTTATCCATAAGGAGAAGTATTGCCGTGAGGTATTGAAGTGGGTCCAAATCAAGGACTGCAAGGAGGCATCAGAGAGGTTGGGCTGAACTGAGTCCTCCCAGATGATAGATGATAGCAAGCACCGGAGGTTGGTAAGCAGTTTGCTCTATCTGACTAACACTAAACCAAACATTTCTTATTCCAATGGTGTGAAACCTAAGGAGAATCACTGAAAAGCAGGATGACAGGTATTGAGGTACTTGAAGGGTACTAGCCTTATGGTATCAAATATAGAACAGGATTGGAGTTGGGTGGTTCTATGATTGAGATCGGGCAAGTGACCAGGATACTCAGCGTTCCACTTCAAGCTATTGTTGCATTCTTGCTTCAGGGGTCATTTAATGGCTAAGCAAGAGACGGCCAACAGTCACCCTTTCTTCTACAAAGGCAAAGTACAAGGGGCTGCTTGTATTGTAGCATGTGAGACATGGTGGTTGAGATGGATTGTAGAAGAGATGGATGTACTTCAGGAGGATGCAAACGGTGATCATGTGTGACAATCAAAGTTGCATTGCCAATGCAAAGACCCCGTGTTCATGTATGGACAAAGCAAGTTCATTCGGGAGCACATCATCGATGAGATGGCAGTGGTTGGGTCAGTCTGTAGCAGATCTGCAGACCCAGACCCCAGCAGACTGAAAGCATGGCAGATCCGGTCAGTAATGCAGCAGACCCAGTCGGCTATTCAAGGATGGGACCTGCCTATAAAAACCCATCTGTAGTCTCCACACATTGTGCAACATCACTAAAGCCTTTTATACAGGCAGCGTGGACTGTAGAGAGTGTGGAGTGATCTACTTGTGCAGGAAAAAGGCAAGCCCAAGAGAAAGGAAATGAGCCTTCCGAACCCGAGGACTCCTCACTCAATGTTGGTCAGGATGCAAGTTGAAAAGCTTTCCTACAAAGTTAATTTTGACAGGTGAAGCGGACACTAAGACTTCTCAAAGAGGACCCCAGGCATGATGTTGGACGGTGTTGGTTACTTGATTGAAGACTGTGTCAGATGCTGGGGAGCCATGTAATTGTAAGTGGTTAAGTGATACCTTAGTGGGCTTAGGATTCAACCTTGAGTGCAGCTCATGCAAAGCTTGTGTTTGGAGACAGTTGGGAGCAGTTCCACGGTAATTATGATTGCAGAACAAGTTGAAACAGATCCAAGAAACCTGGCAGGGCCTTGCTTGTTCCCAGCCTCAGAGGCGGACAGCTGGATGAAAAATATTGCTTGTACCTGGACTTGTTGATGTACTTGGGGATATGTAATGGATATTGACAGTTCATTGAAAGACCTTATGATATTTGGGGTATCCAGCAATGGACACTCAAGATCGGTGAGCAGGATGGCAGATTTGCCAAGTCAAACGGATGGTAACACAGAGACCCTCTCACAGCCAACAATGTCTAGGAGACAGTGGACAAAATCACAGCCTCGCATATCTAGGTTGCTCGTTGCAGCCTTGCGATCGGGGCAGGAGGCTTGGCTTGCCGCCTAGACATCATTTATAATATGCTCTCAAATTGGAAGCATGATAATGACGTTTCTAGGAAGACGCCTCTGCAAGATGAGTGTTTCTACAAGGCCAGCTAAAGGACAATATCCACACCCTCAGGTTGAGGAAGAAAACAATCAAGAAAAAGCTTGCCAATGAGGAACACATACAGCAATCCTTACAATAGTGTACGTAAACACTTATACGTAGATGAATCCAGGAACATTCCCAAACTCATCCTCTAAAAACACAACATAGTGCAGTTTCAATCTCACGATAGTCACTCATAAGATTGAAAACCATAAACTCCATCACACATAATAGGGACTAGCTACTATGACATCCCCACTGACGTCATCAGTGCCCAACACTGGGTGTAGACCATAGTATAAAAATATGCTCTCACACATACAAATCCACACACCCACACATACTTGAGCATCCTTTTATACAAAGTCTTCATACTGAGTTTCTGTCGGCACTCCGGAGGTGAAGGGCAAACTCAGCCATGATGAAGGCTAGCACTAAAGGAGAAGGCTAATCAAAAAGTAGTCCAAAATCTCTTCATTCAAGCTACAACTGCTTGTGAAGTCTAAACGATTTCATTTTAATCTCTCCTATTTAATGTTTTTCAAATGTTTTGGATATCCTATACAGTCCAAGATGCATGCTTCATAGGCGTTATAGCATTTGCAATATTATAATGATCTCATTCAAGATGCAAATTGTGTCACTTTTTATCTCAGAATGTGTAGATTAGGTTAGACACCAAGTTTGTCAAATTCCATTGAGAAATACGTAAGTTACGAATTGAGCAAGTTAGCCATATGCAATATTTTCCTTGAACTTCACAAAAATTGGCTACACTCAAACATGCATTGGCCCTCTCTTTCTCTCTCTCTCACTCTCTATTCACCCACCTGCTCTCATTTAACACCATATATCCAGCCATCCATTACACCTTTCTGACTAATTCTAATGGCTCTAGGGTAGAGACCCTGAGAGTGATTTGATGCTCAAGAAAATAGACTAGAAAATAGATAGAATATTGACCTATTGGATAGGCCCTTCTATCTTGGGAGCCTCTTCATTGTATCCTTTCTTTATACATCTGCCATGCATTCTAAAGACCTCTAAAAAGGCTCAATCCCTTCGAGATAGTAAACTTTGTGTAACTGAATAGGTATGCACATACTTTATGTACTAAGAAATCCTACATGCCAACTAAGATTTCCAATATTATAGAGATCTAGAGATAAAAATTATACGTATTGCAACAAAAAAGATAAATCCATCCACAAGGCATGGCCTGCATGTATCTTTTACTCTGTTGAAGGCCTTTTCGAGAGGCTCCAGCTCAGTTGGAGAAAGACCCTGGGCGGGAGCATGGGCTTTAGCATCGTCAATGGCACTCACATGAATCAAGGAATCTACAAAGTTGTATAGCCCATCACAACACCTACTACAAGGTTACCTTAAGTAGTGAGTTAGAAACCTAAGAAGCAGTCGGTCTCTCTTTCTTGTAGATGATCGATTTTCGAGCAAAATATAGCAGGTTCTTTTTTTGGACAAAGAAAAAAAATCTTTTATATTTTCTTTTAAACCTGAGACAAAAATTGCTGAGCCTATTTTTTGGGCTTAATAGTGTACAAACACGCTTCTAGTTGAGGGCATGTATATGTTGGTCAAAGCTGCCGGCTGGTTACTCTTAGTGAATAGCATAACGATTGAAAACCTCTCTCGTCTAAGAAGGAGAGAGAGCAGAATTGTTTATGCAATCTTTTCTCTGCGTAGGCAACCGAGGTATGCTTTCACACAATCGCATCTGTATGGAAAGGGATAAGCTCTATGCAGTCCCATGGTGAAGTTGAAGGACTCACCCAAAATGAACAAGGCCTACATTAGCCAACGACTACGTACTGCTTCTGTGCCTTTCCCACTGTCCTGGATTGGTATGGAGCAGTATTCTGGGCATATTGGACCAGGCAGCTCAACGCCAGCCACCAACTTGGTGACCCGACATCATGTATTACCTGCCTGTTTGTTCTAAGTATCTACTTTATTAGCACTACAAAGATAAATGGGTGCAATAGTCACGGCCCAAAACCCAAAACTATAAAGAGAGTAGTATCTCTTGCTAGATGGTTTTGATGTATTGCTTGATCTCTCTTCCGCCCAATTAACTCTCCGTAATTGCCCATAAAACACGAGGTAGTGCTCGTGCTAGTTCCATACATTAGCTTCTCAATGTTTCTTTCCTCCAGTCGTAAGAATTCTTGTGGTTATATTATTTCATGGACGCGAACTAACTTCAACGTTCCATTTTCTAGTAACGATGACTATCTTCCTGAAGGAAAGAAAACCAATGCTACCCCCATTGACTGCTAAGCTGCAAGTAAAGGAAAATGAGAGCGACGAGGAGAAATACTTTGGTGAGGACGACAGCAACTTCCTCGGCAGTGACAGCGTGAGCCGGGCTTGCGTTGAGAGCGGCAGCGGTGACGGCAGCTGCGCTAGAGAGAGATGTGAGGAATGGGGAGCGGGAAGGGGAGGTGGTAAAGCAAACATTGGGGCGAGGATGCGAGGAGGCGGCAAAGAACGTGAGAGTTCTGGTTCTACCATAGCTATGGTGTGGTGTGAAGCAAGGAAAGAGGAGAGGGGTGCGTATTGAAGGGAGAGAGAGGATGGTATCACCCCCAAGGCTAGCCTCTGCCATGGCACCTTTCAAGAATCGCCCCGTGTTAGCCTCTCTCACTATGGGCCATTGAGGAGTTTTGGCAAAGGCTCAAACACCTCGGGTGCCTGATGAATGCAAACGGACTACACAAGGAGGCAAGGATGGCACGAGGCGGATATCCACTGGGAATGACAAACCCGGCTTCTCTTGCCTCAATCCTAACATATGGCCGTAACTCAAATAGGATGTCATGAGCTTCACGCTCACATGTGCCCCGGCATCCAACATGAAACTTGCTTAACGGAATGCAATCGATGCGCCCGACCTAAAGGCTTGGCCCTAGGTGGTTTGGGCATTGGGTTTTCACAAGTTCAAAAATTACAAACATGACGCCTGGTGTCCTAAGCCCAGCGGGTGTGTGCCTATGGGTGTGCATCCGGCTATGCACCCTGAGCCTATCGGTTTAAGGCAATGTGCCCCTACGGGTAAATGAGCGCGGGGTGGGTACTTGTGTTTTAAACTACCATTTATAGAGAACGTCTTACAAAAATTGCCTTTTAATAGCCTAATGCCTTTTTAAAAATCGTTTGCTTTCTCTTTTGCATCTGAAAGCGCTTGCTTTACCACTATCAGTGCCCATGCACACTTGTTACGAAAGGTAGCCCAGGGAGATGTTTGGGTTTTCTCACACCCCCTTGAGCCATGTGTCATGAATCTAAGCCCTTGATCTCGTTTCATCTTATGCCCTTGATTTCATTTGATGTAAAAGCTAAGCTTTTGACTAAAGCACTAAAAGCATATAAGTGCTTTTCACAATAAAAATACTATATAAACATTTCAAACCTATATAAAAGACTATTTTCGCAATGACCTTATGCTCTACTCTCACAAGCCGAAAAGCTCGACTTACTATAGTGATCAAACTCCCAATTTCTCGAGGTTGGAGAGGCACGTAACACTAGTTAAGTGGAGAGTGAGAATGTTACGTGCTCTACTTCGGACTTTCTCTAACGATAGTTTTCTTTTTGTGCTGTCTAGAGTCTACTGAACGATCTAAGAATGTTGTAATCATCCTGCTCAAGGACACACGCAGATCCTCTCAGGGTCACATTGGCAAATTTTTCAGATATTGCCTCTCGACGTTCTACTACGATTACGACTATTGACATTTAGGTAATATGCCAGTTTCTTATCCATTCGCGAGACTTATCCTCAGCGCTAATATTCTCGACACCTAGGGAAGGGCTCGTTCCCTCGGATTATAACTCTTTAGGGAAGGAAGTGCGCCGCCTCCCCGCCCACACTATGTGTGGTTATAATAATTATATATTATATATTATAATATAAATATTTTCAATTACTCATCCATTCAAAAATGCTTGCTTTTAATTTGAATTCTTACAACATTTCTCTTGTTTAATGCATGTTATCGATGCGAGGGAGCAAGGAAATTCAAGATGGACGCAAGATTGAAGGATGACTACACCTTTATTCATATGGTTGTAGTCCATGTGACAATATTGTAAAAACTGCAATGAGGATCGGTTATTGTATCACCTTATTCATGTATTTGTTGGACTTCAACTTCCAAATTTTGGACATCACAAAATAAATAATAAATCACCACCCCTGACATTTGTAGCGAGGATCGGGTCCTAATTGACCTCGTGTCACGTCTCATGTCCACTATTTGACTCATTCTCTTTTTTCCTTAAACAATTGATAAAATAGAAGGATTCAGCTTCAATTTCGAGTTAGTAGTTACTTGCTCCACGATGGAAAGACTGCTTGTCGCAAATCTAGTTTTATTTTGTTAAGGAATCTCCCCTTGCCAACACATTCCCTCTCCTTTACTTCCTTGTTTTCTCTTGTGCACATGGAGCACATCACATTGGCCATGTCAACATCTCGACTCTCGACCCACAACACTACCCTCTCCCATGGTAACTTTCAATATTCACAAAGAAGGAAAGAGGACACGAGAGGATGGTATCACCCACAAGGCTAGCCTTTGCCATGGCACTTTTAAAGAATCTCCCCTTGCCACTACATTCCCTCTCTGTACAAGTTACATCCTTGCTCTCGTGCATGTGGAGAGTATCACCTTGGGCCATTGTGCCCTGTCACAGCAACTCGACTCTCGCTCTTGCTCCCATGATAGTCACACCTTCCCATGCACAACAGGTGCAATTTGTAGCTATGTTCACCAAAAATCGAGGTTTAATGTCATATGAATTTTTCGAATCTAGGAAAAACCTTTTGAATTTTGGGAGATACGGTTTTTTAATTAATGAAAAGACGCTTTGCAGCAAAATAGTGGATCTCATTAACAAAAGTCCAATACCTCTATGAAACAACATAAAATCTATAGAAGCTTTCACAAGAGTGAAGGAAATGGATGTGATATCAAGAGACTGCATCCTATTGAGATGCAATATAAAATCCAAAAGGCCAACTAATTATTGGATCTTGTCCAAAAGAAGCTCATCTCCAAAGAGGTAATTGTTGATATTGTGTTCTTACTATGATCAACACACAAATTTACCAATCAATTGGCTAGCAAGTGTGGAGTTGAAAAGAGCCCCATATATTTACTTGTATAACCAAAATGGATTTGGTTTTATTGTTTAGCAAAAGTTATAGCTTTAGGTGTAACATCCATGGTAGCATTGACAACATTCTCATTTTGGCAATAAATTTTGGATGAAACATTCAATGAATCATTCATTTTAAGCATGGGAACTAAAAGATTTCACCTTAAACATGGGAATTAAAAGAGTTAAGCTTGCATTGTAGGTAAGAGTAAAAAATACATTTAGTGGATAAAGTTAAAGCAAGGCTGTTAGCAAAAGGATATGCAAGCAATCTAAAAATCTACCTCACTATACTATTAAGATGCAACTATGAGCTATATAGTCATTGTAGCTGCAACACTCGATCACTGTAAAGAACGCCTTCTTGAATGGGCATGTAGACAAATAGATCTCTTTAGATTATCCTCAAGCATATATTCTCTTTTGATCAGAAGCACATAAATTATAAGGTTTATAATCCCTTAATGGATTCCCTAAGCTTGGAATGCAAGCACATAATAATGCACAATCTATGACTTTTAAATTCAATGATTCAATGTAAGCACTCTAGTTGTGCTCTCTCTCTCTCTCTCTCTCTCTCTCTCTCTCTCTCTCTCACACACACACACACACACACACACATGAACAAGCACATTGTGCATGCACACACCACACGTGTGCACAAACGATGCATGCATGCAGCCCAAATGCATGCACGCATGCACACACACACACACGCACAAACACAAAATGCATGCACACATTACTTTACCATAAATGCAGCCTTCTCTTGTAGTAGATCCTTGCCAAGCTGACATGTTTTCACATTCTTTTCATACCACAAGAGGATTATTACCCACTGTATCTTACAAGTATAATGGTTTTGCACAAAACTACCATGGGACACTTGAAAGGCAGCACTCTTCCCTTTAAATCTTTTAATTGGGTAATTAGCTCCTCTCTCATTGCTTGTCCTTCTTAAGTGTTTCAAGTGTTTATTTAAGTAACTTTGGTTGGCTAGCGTCTATGCCTATAGAGACTATAAAAGAAGGTAAAGTTTCTCAAATCAACCTATGTCCTTGGGTCATTTTTTTATTGAGCCACATTTTTTTAAGTTGCAACTTGGCAAGTAAGCTTTATGCAACAAACATTCATGTTTTTAGATTTTGTCACTTATATGCTCTTTTCGAGGGGGAAATGTCATTCGTTTGGTCTTTGACGCATATAATATTCACCCCCATGAACCAATACAGGCAAATGAACGCCATGTACATCTATTAAAATAGGTTTAAACACATGTATATCTAACATATGTATCACGAACAAATGAATGTTGGTGCAATGTTCATTGATAAAGGCTAAGAAATCCAAAGGAAACTTTGCATTCAAATTCTATGATCTAGAGAGACTTTTTGGAATGGAATCAATCATGGATCTCTGGGGAGGGCGGGTGATGAGGGTAACACTGAAGAAGGGCAAGCGGAGAAGGCTGAGGTGGAGAAGGTGCAAAAGGGGGTGGTAGAGAGGGGACAGGTGGATCCTGGGATGGTGGGGAAGGCAGCTGGGTGGGGTCAGCTGCTATTGCAGTAGGAGGCATAGAAGGTCATTGTGGTGGGGGTACCTATGGTCCCTGTGGCTCCCTCTCTGATCTCTAAGCAGGCCCAGGGGCATTGGTACTCTGGGGGTCCCTGATGCTTGCTCTTGATGTTGATGTTGTTGTGGGTCGTATGACAGGCAAGGAGTCTCTCCTTCACAGGGGCCCGAAGAATGCCTCGACGTCAAAGGCACTCTCTCTGGGTCCCATGATACTCCTCTCTTTGGGTCCCATGATACTCCTCTCTCTGGGTCCCATGATACTCCTCTCTGTGTGTCACCATCCTGCTCTCTCTATGCCTTAGCCGCCGCTACCTGTGCTCTCCTCTTGCAATTGGCATGATGCCTTTGATTCTTTTTTACCCATTTGCTCCTCTTCTTTTCCCTTGCCTTGTTGCATCTTCCCTCTGAGGGCTCCACCCAAGGGGTCTAGGACTCCATTTGCTGTCATTGATATTGCGACTGTGCCTGCCTAGGTGGGCTCCTCTCTCATGTCGCTATGTTGCCCTCATGTCTCCTGTCAGGAGGGATGCGCCCTGCTCAGTCCTCTCGTATAATCTCTAGCTAGGTGTCCCTTCTACGTACACCTCAAACACCGTCTTGGTAGACCAGAGACCTCCACACACTGGCGAGGTGTACCTCCCTCTTAGCTCTCCAGAAGGATCACCTCTAGAAGTGTGTTTGGGCTCTCCACCACCGGCCTGAGTCGAGGGACTCCATCATTTGTCACCACTACCGACTCTGACTCTGAGATGTACTCTAAAACTGTGCTAAAGGCGCTCCCTATGGAAGGGTGGATGGACCTGTATTCCCTTGGAAGCCAAGGGAAGCGGAGCATCATAGGAAAATAGGGGACATGGTGAGTCGCATCCATGTCCTCCACCATGAATCCATGGTACCAAAGGATGAGATACACCAAGTGAGGGCCCAGGAGAATAGGGCTCCTCTCTACGAGAGCCAGAGCATTATTTGGGGAGCCAAGATGGAGGAGGAAAACTCAGCATCCATAGATAGTGACCTCTTGAATATGGTCACCATCTAGTGCCAGACTGTCCTAGATCCAATCTCTGATGTGTCTTCTCGAAAGAGTGAGGCCATCGATCCTTCCTACCATTGCCCTGCCTTAATACGATTCACTGCCTACTGTACCTGTTGCCTATTCGACGATGAAAGAAGCCCTTTGGCAATTGTGGGGATCGAGGGTGCTGCCATGGAGCCCCTCTGGCCAGACCAAAGGTTGCCACCCGCTGAAAGGTAGGCAATAGGAAGAAGAGGGTGAAGAGAGTGGAAGGAAGCACCCATGAGGAAAGGGAGAAGGAGAGAGAGTGCACATAGGAAAAGCCTTGTAACTAAACCTTTGAATAGGAAAGTTTTGGAGGTGACTAGTGGAGGAAGGTAGAAGGTGAGCCCACAGAGGTATTTGTGCAAGTAAGCTCGCAAGCAAGGAAGAGAATTAACTATAATGGGGAGCTGCTAGTCCATTTGGGCTCTGACTTCTACAACTGAGCTTGAAAGGACTGGCATGGAATTTGAAGAGGATTTGTTGGCTGTTGGTTCATGCCAGTCCCGATGCAAGAGGCTCACATAAGATAGACAAGGAGGCAAGGAGTAGCGCTCAATACATTGAGGGAGCTGCGGATGACGATGGAGCTGAGCAAATCCCAAACGAAGTGCTAGTCGTAGCTTAGCATGGGGGCTACTACCTTGGAGTTGGTCCCGTCTCTTCAGTTGTGAGCCATGGTGAATGCTAGGAGTTGGAAGGTACAAGGCCATAGCCCGTGAGCTATGGCACAAAATGGCATGATGAACAACAGCTCGATGACGTGAGCTTAGCTCGTAGCCCTATGAGGCAATGGCACAGCCAGTGGGTCTTCATCCCGTTCATGACACAAGCATTGGCAGAGGGGCTAGACGGGGGTGTGGGAGGGGTGGGGAGCAGGGTGCAGTTCGTAGGGAGGCAGGGAGGTCATTGCTCTTCCTTTTGGACCATCTTGATTTCCTAAGATTTGTACTAGAGATAGGTATGATCTTGTGAACAACACAACATACTTCTCAAAGTGTTCTTGCCATGTTGACTACCACAAAGGTGATTTTAAAACTTAGTGGTTTTGGTTATTGGATGTAGGAGCCTAAGTCAAGACATTTGCTATAAATCCCTCCATATCTTGTATTTGGAGCCACTCCTATCTCATCTTCAAGCAATTTGATAGGTATAAATAGCAAGGTAATTGAATCTAAGTAAGCTCTTTTCTATGACATGAGTGTCAAATAACATCATTCACAAAGTGAGTCCCTCAATCACTTAAATCTCTATGGGGCATCCAAATCCTTGTAGTGGAGTGGACATTAAGGTTCTTCATTGCCTTGGCTTTTGTCCACTTTCTCATGTAGTTTATCGCTATGATGACATATATTGTCTATGCACCCTTGGAGACTAGTGATGGACTTGGCATGGTCAATTCTCCATAATTCTAATGTTTGTGATTTAGATTACACAATTCAATGGCATGTGGTCCTCCTGACCTAAAGGTTTATGGGTCCTTGGAATAGATCACATCTTTTGTACACATCAGGTTGCACAATTTACATTATGCTATGCCTAGGGCAACAACATTGGTGGTCACATGGGAGTGGCAAGTGGAAATTCGAACATTCCTCTATTGAAGAAGCCAGCAGGCTACTACACATTACTAGATCTTCTTGCAATTGAATGGCTTGGGATTGTTAAGGAGACATCCATTACTATTACATTCTAGGCAATGTTTTGGACAACAAAAATGATAGAGCTCTTGCCATTATTGTGTGACTTGATGCAATGTCATGTGAATTAGCCAATTCTAACATTTTGTCTCCCAAAACATTTTCTACCTCAATGCGGCAAAATAAAATTGGTATAGTTTGGACCGACCAAGAGAAAGATTATGATTTGTTCATTCAAATTGTGGGAGAAGATGATCAGCATGCAATAACCCATAGGATCCTCTTAATAAGGGCTACCAAGTGCATTCAATGTTGCCACATAATCCCAAATTTCCTCCTTCTTTAGCTACTTGATGGCTTTAAGGTGGTTTAGTAGATCGCCCATCATTTTGCTAGGTTGGAACCTCAACAAGACATTCGCTCGAAAAGTATCTAGATCTACTTTCTCCTCCATTTGAGATGCATGAACCACTCTAGTGCCTTTTAACCATGGTACATTGAGAAGTCACCAATCAAATTTGCATAAGCTGCAAGCTCAATCATTTTGCATATCTAGATGAAGTGTTTGAAATATTAGCAAGGACCACCTGTCCGCAGCACTTTGGCACAACATTTTCCATTATAGTGGTAGTGTTTCCTTGATTGAGTGCTACTTGTGCTCCTCTTGCTATGGAATAACCCATTCAATCATTATTTAATTTTGCTGATAAAATATTTTGGTTGAAATTCCATCCTAGTCCTTCATAATCATTTGTTTGGTAAGTAAAAGTGTTTGTGTGGTAACTAGGCCTTCATAGTCATTTGTTTAGTAACTAAAAGTGTTTTTGCCAAATCCTTCTTGATTTGCCAAGTTTCTTTCATCCAAATTATCAACTTTGAGATTTCTAGCTACAAGACTGTGAGAGCTAGGGTAGTGTCCCTTTAACCCTTCATAACGTTTGTGAAAGTATGTACTGATTAGAATATGATTGATGTTTACTTTTACGGTACTAGTGGGTTGGAAAGAGTCTTTTTCAGCATTGATTTTATTTAGTATCCTTAAAAGGGTATTGCTAAATAGAGTTATGCATGATCTTAGGCTCGTTCATTACAAGCCTTTGTGATTTCTCTTGGCATGAAAATGGGATAGGAAATGAATGAATGGGGAGAGTGAGTGGAAAAGAACTTATGCAAGGATTTGTGAAAATCGAGAGAATTTCTTCCCCTTATAGGCTCTTATCTATCTTACCATGCCTAAGCGTGTCTCATATAAAGGCTTGAGAGTTTTAGAGAAAGCTTGCAACCATCTCAACCAGAATGAATTTCTTGAGATTTTAATGATTTCTTGGCTACAAGAATCCCCTCTAACCAAATCAACCAAGGTGCCTTTCCCCTAGGATGTCACAATAGTCCTATTATCTTAACATGGCAAGAGACACTCCCCTCTCCCTCCCTACAGATAGCAATAGCCTCTCGCCTGAGGCCTCTTCCTTAGGCACCCCATCAGGCCCAGTGGCAGGCTCCTCTTTTCTGAGTAAGGGGAAGGCATCAGCTTCTATGCTGACCTCTCCCAGGTTGCAGGCCACTCAGGATAGAGCTTCTTCTCATACGTCCGGGGAGAGAGCTCCGAGACTGAGCCCTCACACCTTCACATGCAAGCGGGCTAGCCGTTACCGAGAGAGTTTTGGTGACTGGGTACCTAGAACTATTTGGAGATCCCGGATACATACCCTATCCCCCCGGAGATGACCATTCTGATTTTATAGCCCCAAAAAGGGGGCATCAGTGTGGTGAGTTCTCGCACCCACCCAGTTCAGATCCTCCATTTCGCCTCCACAGGGAAGGAGAAGTGGACCCCAAAGCTTTTTGATGCGATGTTAGAGCATTAGGTATACCAGATGATGGACAAGTGGTTAGGACCCCATAGTATGGATCTTTGGTTGGGGCCCATGGTAGCTTTGCATATTTTTGGCTTAGCTTTCCCCCAGTAAAACCTAGATCAGACTTGGCTGTAGCCATGATTTACCTACCTACAAAGAGGGTTTTTTCACAGCTTTTGGGCGCTCTAGCGATGCGCCAATCTATTTGGTGTAGATGTTTCTTTCATGTAGTATTGGGCTCGAAGAGTGGGGATTGAGCTAGTGGTGACACTGGTTCAACAATGCATGGATACAGATTATTCGCTCTCTAAACCCTTGGCAAAGTCACTAAAATTTGTCTTCCTAAAGGAGTCTCCCATGTACAGGCAAGCCTTGTTCACTACCATCCCATCTCCATGAGTTTGATGGTGGTGAGTTGGAATGTGCATGGACTTCATGACTGTATAGGCAACCAACTACAGTACTTGATTTTATGCCTAGAATTGCAATAGGATCTGGTAGGCAGGTCATTTGATTTTCTTTTGATTCAAGAGCATATGTTCTCAGCAATAGATGTGGCACGCCGTCTCCTCCCTAGGAGAGGCTTAGAGATCTGGTCCCCAGTAGTTGGTAGGAGCGGTGGGGTATGCATTTCAGTATCTCAGGCACTGGCCCTGTAGGTTTTTGTATAGGGTGATCTCATTCTAGGCTGCATAGTTTGGATGGGACTTCAGGCAAGAGAGGCTCGGATTGGTATCCTGAACGTGTACGCACGTGCTTGCAGCTGACACCGCTAAGCTTTTTGGTGGCGGCTCACATATTGCGTCCCAGAGGTGGACTCATGGATTGTTGGGGGAGATTTCAATAACCTTGAGTTCATGGAGGATAAGCAAGGAGGAGCCTCTTTCACAGAGATGCTAGCGGGGGAGAGTAGTACTTGGAAGCAGTTCATTTTTGTGATCAGTGGTAGGGATCTAGAGTTTACCATACTTCTAAGTATCTTGTGCTTTTCTTTTGGCCAGAGACAGCATGATGGGCTGCTAGAGCATCTTGAAAAATTATATATTGGTGACCGAGCTTTACTCCATGGTGAGTCCACTGGAATTCTAGCAGGTACCATGATGTCAAACCATGCACCAGCAGTTCTCCATGTGGAGCAGCCCCATTGTGGATTCCCCCAAAAGGGGGTCCACATCCGGATGGTCTCTTATGAGTCTCTTATAGGAGAAGGACGTCTAGCAGGTGTTGGAGAGATCTGGAGTCAGCCCCATTGAGGGGGGGGTGGGCGACATAGGTGGTTGAGCGGATATAGTGGAGTGGTCAGGACTTACAGGGCCAAGCACTGAGACAGTGAACTGCTCTTCATGAGTGGGAGTGGGAGTACTCCCCCGTGCACCAACAGCCAAAAGAAATAAGAAATCTTCCGCGAGCGCAAACTCATCCAAAGGCGGGGCCAAAAGTGGCCTTTGACCTCTCTTGGGACATCCTACTCTAGCCAATGATGTTCCCTCATGGGGGACCATGCTGCTATCTCAAGGTGTAAATGGCACCCAATACGAGTGGTGTATGAGAAGAAAGAGATCTCCTCCACCCGGTCCAAATTCCCTATGCAGGGTGGCCACAACCACTCCCTTGTGTCCCACGCAATGTCACATAAAGATCCGACCTCCCAAATCCATAAGAGCCACACTGAGTCGATAAGACTATGGAGGGGTCGATGTATCAAGTCTTGGCCATGTGGCCCACAATCCTGACCCTCTGCCACTCCAAGTCCTCTAAGTCCACCTTTGTCTCCTCCACCATCTTTGACTCAGCCTCTGCAGCAGAGATCCTCTCGGTCCCACTTGATAAAAGCGAGACTAGGGGAAGAAAAGAGACTCCTGAAAGAAGAGTATTCAGAGTGGTACCCTTTTCCATGAGAACTGTTCTGACTAGCAATGGGGGGTCCAAGGGCTTCATAATCCCTCCCACCAAGAGTTCAAGATTGCCTCCTCAATCTCCTATATCTTGGTACCTTCTCCTCGGAGATAAGAGAGAGCTTGTCTACCAGCCTCTGTCTCTCTAGGAAGTCGTCTCCATGTCCTAAAGGATCTGGCCGGTACACTGTCCCACCCTGCCTATCCGATATGAGTCTGCTACCCAAGCATGCACCCCTCCGAATCTCTAACCTCTAGGTGCTAGATGAGTAGGTACCTCTCAAACTCCTCTCTGCAAGATGACCTAGCCCGAACGAGTCCCCCTGTCAACCTTTGCCACACTTTGTAGAGCAAACATTGACCCTTAACCACTAAAATGTTCAAGAGACCTACTGCTTTGACCACCTTCTTGAAAGTTGAGGCAATTGCCAAACCTCTTTGACCACCTTCTTGAAAGTTGAGGCAATTGCCAAACCTCTTTAGATGTTCCTCCTTTTCCTTCTACAGTTGGAAGTAGGCTTCCTTAAAATTCAATCTATCAAGAACAAGTTGCTCTTGGGCCTGTTAAAATTTTTAAGAACTTGTTGCTAGTATTGCTTGTTAAATAAGGCTATCATCTAGGCACGCTATTGTTTGACTTACATCTTCCATCCAACTCTTGTGCATTAATGACAATTAAATTACAAATCATTTTTGGAAATCCAAAACTTCCAAAGTGTATGTGCTCTGACAGGTAGCCAAACCTTTTGGAGCATCCCAAAGTAGAATAGCTTTCTAGTCAACAAGGTCGCCTATCTAATTTTGAATTGTTTTCCACACATTCTTGGTAGAGGGGCAAGAGACAAAAAAATATGTTCACGTTATGCATCGTTGTCCTTGAAACATCCACATGATGGAAATAGTCAGCACCTAAAGTAAGTCTAAGCATACCTAGCACGTTTTCATTCTTTAGATCCCATGCCTTGATCTTTTCAAAACCTTGGTTATTAGCAATAAAATTTGAAGAAAGCCCCCACACATTCCCCTAATAAGAATCAATTGAGCAAATAACTACCATGATGCAAAGTTCCTTCCACTAAATGTCATGACCGAAGACTCTTCCACTATGGGCTTGTCAAGCTTGGACTATAATCTTACATCTCTATAAGAAAGGCATGCCTCACTAATCTGATCTCAAACTCAATTCTCACAATAATTTTGCAAACTCCTCTTAGAGGCTTGTAGACCCTGAAGACCTCGTGCTTCCTTTTATACCACTATTGTGTATTCAAGAAAAGAATTTAAACCTTTACAAACTTTCACTCCCCCTCTTTGTCTTCAATGAAGAGATTCAAAAGGAAGGAACATTGAATAACAATGGACACAAAGAGAACTCTAAAGTTGTACTATGAAAGGCAGCTCACCCCTATCAGATTTGTTTCCAAATACAAAAGACAAGACACATGACTTGATTACTGCCAAGAAAGAATAGCCAAGTGGTCTTTTAACAAATAAGCTCTACTAGACCTTAGTAGTCGACCTTGTGAAAGGCGACTAGCCTAAGTGATGAAGAAGCCAGAGGACTACTCTCATTGATTATCAACTATGCAGCACCATGGCATGAACAAACCTTCTTCACTACCATGAGCCCTTACATCATGAGAAAATGAACATTTGATTGGATTGCCATGTAGCAATGAAGCCAGATTGACACTACATGGCCACCAACCCCCTCAACTATGGTTTTCTCCAAGAAGTTATTCCAATAAAATGTAGCATGTTTAATAATGCAAATGAGGCAAGGGAAGATTTGAGCTTTTGGTTCTTCATGTCCTTAAAGATCAATACATTAGCCAACATATGATAAGCCAAGAGAGGGAACTAATCATCTTAAATATGTGAAAAGGAATGACTTTGTCTTGGTAAGGCCACTTGATGATATATACTCCATTTGCATGAGCATTGTGCTCATATATGTAGTGTTAAACATGTCATTAACAAACTACAAGAAAGTGAGCATATAGTATTAGGCTCCAACGAGTAGAAGGAGATGCAATAGCATAGCTAAATACAAGACGTGAGAATAGAGTATTAGCCTCCAACAAGTAGAAGGAGATGCAGTAGCATAGCTAGATACAAGAATTACCGAGCCAAAAAATGGCATTGCAACAAGAAGCTGATACGCTAATGTGGAACCATGTCAAAATAAATTATGTGGAGCTAGAAATTGCAAGGTTAATATCACAAACTACTTGTGAGAAAGCACAAGAAAACCCTCAACTATCAAAGGATATATAACTACATGTGAGAAAGGACGAACTACTTGAGAGAAAGCATGAATTACTTGTGAGAAAGCACAAGCAAACCTTCAACTAGCAAAGGATGGATAGTCAACATACATGATATCTTGTAAAGTTGAGCTTGTAATGTTATGATTGCAATGAATGACAAGAAGTTCTAATTTTGTTCAATGTCAGTCTCCTTTTTTAATTATTGTACTTTATTTAATATTATTTTAAAATTTATTATAAATGTATATTAATTGAATTTAGATTAAAACAAATTAAATATGAATAGTTATTTTATTCTTGGTGAAGAAAAATAATCTTTGTAATAAAGATTGAAAATGAAAACAGACACATTTTACTAGTCTGTTTTGCAATAGCATGGTAAATTAAGGCTAAGGCATCTTGTAAGACTCTGCCAGAATGTAGGAATTAACAAATGCATCAAAAAAAATTCAGAGCAACCAGATATAAATGGATGATTTGGACCTTTGATATTTCTACATTGTCATGCATATGCCCACCTACTACAAAGCAAACCCATACGGTTGAACTATGGAAGATAATGGATAGTAGCATCCTTCCTTATAACATTGTTGATACTTCGATTCACTCACCCATGGCTAACTTGGAAAGGGGTATGGTGTTAAGCCAATCCAATGCTATGCACGGTCAAGATGTGCACTCTTGCAATCCTAAGTATAACATGCTTGGGTGAAAGAATGGGACAACATTAACACTCAGAGTTCAGGGTTAGCTGTCCACAGGAGAACTTTATAGTGATGGGAGAA
Source organism: Dipteris shenzhenensis (assembly GCF_047967505.1). Classification (NCBI taxonomy): domain Eukaryota; kingdom Viridiplantae; phylum Streptophyta; class Polypodiopsida; order Gleicheniales; family Dipteridaceae; genus Dipteris; species Dipteris shenzhenensis. Next base: position 29,296,673 of record NC_141601.1, on the reverse strand, counting down.
TACCGAGTTATACACACTTAAATAAAGAATACTGAGTGCAATTCATAATGAAAGACAAGTATATAAACAAACAAAATCAACTTGTATTGATATGCTTACAACAAAAAGCCGCCTTAGCTTGCAATAAACACTCAGTAGCTTCCTATCCTAGCAAGCTCTAGTGAGAGGAAGAGAAGTTGGCACACTGCTCTCTTGTACTCTTCTCTACTCCCTATTACAACCACATCACACCTAACTACACAAGACTGTCTTTCAAGTGTAGTAGCGCTCAATGCGTCATGCTGCTATTGTTGATTGGTGCATCTATTGCAATCTTTTGCACCTTCTACTACAAAATGGTGCTTGGTCTAAGACTCCATCGCTTCCGAGTAGATTGGCACTTCAGTGACTGTACTTGGAACTCTGTTAGCCTGACTCAAGTTTTAACATCTCACCTCGGCTACCCTTAACCATGTCCTCACAGACTGGCAAGGCCGTTGCTTGAATGCGAAGGCGCTTGGGTTGAAGCCGTGCGGACGCCGTTAAAGATGGTGTCTTCACCTGAGTGGTGGATCGCGGTGAGCTTGTTGATTTGAAGCACCAACTTCATCTATCAAGGCTTGAGGAGGAGAGGTTGGGTGCTCAGCTTCAAAAGTCCATTGTCCTTAGGGAGGCCATGAATACAAAGACCTGATGTTGGCAGGGGGCCACTCAAGGTTGATGAGCCAATCTATTGCCCATGTTTCAACCCCACTAGATCTCCATGTGGTTGGGTGATGCCCAATGCCATCTCAAAATTTGTAGTATATTGCTGGGGACCAGGGTCATCCTCTCCTACCACTTAGTAAGCGGATCCTTACATAAGTCACATACATTGTTGTGCATCGCCCTCGCTCCTTCTGTAATGTGGCTAATAAGGAGTTTTTCAAGCTATCACAAATTTTTGGAGTAATAGGTAGGGAGATCGGGAATTGTAGGCTTGGGCAACTATCAAATCCAATCAGCACAATCAACCGACACTTTGCCATAATAATATTACAAGTGTAAAGTGCACTGTTTGACAAAATGGTTGAAAGATTTGACAGTAACTAATGAGCTAGCTCAATAGCCCATACATATTTCTTTGTAGGTCAAAATCTAGCCATCATCATCAAATCTAGACCTCCATCTATCATACCCACCTTTGAGTGTATGAGGTTGTGGAACCAAATTGGAGAGTAATCAAAAAATAGAGAAAAGCAACAGTAGATAACCACCAAAGGATTTATCTGCCTAGCAGGTCTAATTGGCTAGGCCAAGCCCTATAAAGGCATCATGAGCCCCTTAACTAAGGCCCAATACTAGGCTATTATGGGCTATACTATCTCGAGCATACACTAAAGCCTTGATTGTGGGGGAGTAGCAAACTCAACTTCCTCCATCTGCCACCAGACCTGATACCCAACAAGTATCTCCTCCCAACCTAGGACTCAATGCAAAATAGGATAGCTATAGGGAGAGCCTGCCTTGGAAAAATGGATTTAGCATCCAAAACTTGCTTGGTATGCACTCCCACATCGCTTGTGTTGCCAATGTTGTAGCTATGCTCTTGCACTCTGCTCAGCTTGTTGGATTGAGCATTAAGAGAGCCTATTGGATTGAGCATTAAGAGAGCATGGGCCATGATTCCTTCTGCAACATTAGTCTGTAAAGTACCTCCACCTTCAATTGACTTTGGTTTCGAGGTACCCACTTGGTTTGGTTGTGAAATCTCTCACACACAAGCTTGACCATCCAAGCCATCCTGGTCTAGTGGCTGTCTTTGGGGCAACTTGTTAAAATGTTCATCAAGAGCCTGGAGGAGAAAAATGAGTGATTGTAGTTGAGTGTATCACTCCAACTACTTCTTGAGGCATGTATTATTCTCCCTTAGATATTCATTTTCATCAGTAGCTTGACGTAACCAGACATTCTCCTTCTCGGTCGTCTCAATTTTGTACTGGGCCACCTAGTATTCCTTTGGGTTGACCCTCTCTATTGTGCATTCTTCATTGCATGCTACAAGTGAATGTTTTTTCTTTCAATGGCCACGAGTTCACTTTGGGACTTGGCATCGAGCAATTTAAATCTATCTACTTCACATTGGAGGTTAACGAAGTCTGTTTGCAGCTTGATATGTGACTCACTCTGTTGGGAGTGGCTTTGGAGTAACTCATAATCCATTGCCCTCTTGTTGTCCAACTACTCTTGGAGACTTCTGCATTTCACTATTAAGTCTACCTCAACCCTCTCAAGTTGGCTGTTTGCTCCTCGAAGAATTGTGTCAATTCCTCCTTGTACCACATCTACAAGAAAAGGTTGTATTCTAGTACCTAGGGAGGGAGCTAATGGTTGTCTAAGAAGTCAAGAGCCTATGCCGCATGCACCATATTCTCCCTTAAGACTTGCCACTAGGACTCGATGGTAGCCCGATCCTGATGATCATTCTAAGTTAGCATTGGATCAAGGGAAAATGGCTCAACACAAGGTAGGCTTCATAGGAGAGGGAGGCAAAGGCAAAGTAATGGTGGTGGTCTAGCCATTTTGCTGCTCAAGTTGCTACTCAGATGGCTTCTGTGAGGGCTGCTTGTGTTTTCCCTTATTCGCTCCCTTTGTAGCTTCCTTCCTTTCCTCTTTAGGTATAGCCTCCTCTTCCCTCCACTTGGGAGTTTCGCTACCTTCTACCCTATTGGTAGATTCTTGAGCCAATCGTCCCTCGTAGGTGCCCTTCCCATTGTTCCCCTTCTAGTTTCCTTCTTTCTCTGGCTCCTTAGAGGTCCTCTTGTCATCATTCCCCTCCGGTGTCTGTTCTTGGGTCTATTGCTCGGTGTTCCCTTTTGGCATCTTTTCTTGTTCCTCTCTAGCACCCTTATCAATTTGTCCTTGCTCCTCAGTACCTTTGTTGCTTGGCTTCTATTCTTGGCCGTTGCCATCCTATCTCTATTCCTACTGTTCTTGATCCCCACCCTCCTGTCCAATTTCCATTCGAGTGCTCAGCATCTTTGGCTCTTGAAGAGCTAGAAGTGCAAAGGGCCATGAAACCTTACCAGTGGTAAGATGGTGATGTAGCATGTAGAGATGAGGTCCGAGCTTACAGTGCATCTAACCTTGGCTCACTACCTTAAGTTGGGCTTAAATGCCTTTTCAAAGGTGGTGAACCAATCCACTGGCAAGTTGCTCTCTAACACTACCACTAGCTGAGCCACATACTGTCTTGGGACATATCCCCCGCTCTTCTTTAGGCCAATGAAGTTGGACAGGAACCTACATGCTTTCCTTAAGCTCTCGTTGAATGCCATGCTAAAAAGATAGCCCTGTGAGGTTGAGAAGCTCTCATCATTATAGTACATATCACATCTATCAATAGAGGTGAGCTTTCCTGTCCTTGGGTGCACTTTAATCTAAACACTTTTTATTTTTTGAAACATTGTGATGTGAATTTAGCTTACATGGTGTGTGTCTTATGAAACATGTAGTTTTATTTAACGTTTGCTTGATCGAAAAATTTGAAAAAGAAAGTTGAGGAAGAAAAATACTTGGTATGAAGCAAGTACACGATGGCAAGCTGAAAAGTAGAGGCCTTTTGTTTGGGATAACGATTGTGTACACTTGAAGCAAAGACCTCGAGACACAAAAGGGAAAAATGAATTTCAAATTGTACACAAAAGACGTAAACACCTGCCGTAAGAAAAAAAATGAACGACACAGATTGTCCAAGCAATATATTAAAATATACTATACTATTATTATTATAACCACACATAGTGTGGGTGGGGATGTGGCGTGCTTCCTTCCCCAAAGAATTATAATCCAAGGGAACGGGCCCTTCCCTAGGTGTCGAGAATGTAAATGCCGAGATTATAAATGTCGAGAAACACCGAGAAGATAAATGCCGAGAATCAGTCTCGCAAATGGATAAGATACTTGGGCATTACCTGAATGTCAATAGTAGCATTTGTATTGCAACTTCAAAAGACAATAGATTGCACGCACAAGTTGCATACTTGAAATCAGTCCAACCACTACCTTAACTTAAATAACTCACAAGTTGATGACACAATATCTTTAGTGTTTTAGAACTTATTTATTGAAAAACGGGAAATTGAATCTTCAAATCATAAAAAATATCACTTTTAAAATAGTTCTGAATCCAATATAAACATAGAATATACGATTAGCCAGTGTACAATGCCTTTATATTACTTGAATTGGATTTACATTAATTTAAATAACTCACAAGTTGATGACACAATATCTTTAGTGTTTTAGAACTTATTTATTGAAAAATGGGAAATCGAATCTTCAGATCATAAAAAGTCTCACTTTTAAAATAGTTATCAATCCAATATAAACATAGAATATATGATCAGCCAGTGTACAATGACTTTATATTATTTGAATTGGGTTTATTACACCATAAAACTAAATTGGGATCATATTGTATCCCATTTCTTGTATTGGTCACATACATATATCAAGGTTGATTCTCCTTGATGAAATAGTTTGCATGAACTATCTAGTGATATGCGATCTTTCGGATGTTGTTTAAGCATACTTTTGGAAATGTATTCGACTAGTTTAACATCTTTTGACCATTGTGCTTGGTCTATGAGAATCTGTAAACTGGGTACATATTTCAATATATAAAAGTTGATTTTACAGAGCTCTGAGAATATCCAACCTAGAGAGAAAATATCCGATGTAGATGTCCAAGGCTTTTTTGTAGTACCATCATATAGCTCAGGAGCTAACCAACCCATTTTGGTAAGTTTCTCTCCTTCGAGTTGAATTGTATTCTTGTACTCATTATTCGTCCCGCTAGAATGCTAGGCTAACAAGTTCTCCTTTGAATTTATTGTATATGTAGTGCATCCCCAGTCACAAATCCCAATCCGCACTCGTTTAGCAGATGCATAGTCCAATAGGACATTTCCTCTATGCAGATGCATAGTCCAATAGGACATTTCCATTGTGCAGATCATTGTGGATCCAACCTTGTTTGTGCAACGTTTGAAGGCAAAGGCAAAGAGCAAAAAAAGTTTTAGTACTATAGTCACAACCTCTTCTGTGTTATTTGAAGGGATTTGCTTTGCATCTAAGTCAGGTTTGTAATGCATGAATCTTTTTTTAGCTTCTTTGAAAAATGTATACAATGTGCCTCCATTAAAATATGGCGTAAAAATCCAATGTGGTGCACCTATTGACATAGCGATTGGCCGAATCAAGGCGCTATGTTTTACTTGCATTATTGATTCTTTCATGAAAGTACACTGCCTCTTCTCTGCATTGCCTTTAAAACTTTTGGCAACATAATAAGTAATTGGGCTGATGCCTAAGACTCCTTTTATTTGTGCTTGGAAAAGCTGCCCTTCACACCCAGATCCGATTTTTTTATCCTTAAAAATCTCATATGCATGATCTTGTAGCTAGGCAGTATAGGTCGTTGTAGGAAAATTCGTAGTAGAAATCTCCACTTCTTTCGTAGAAGCATTGTTCGATGTGTTTATTGTGGCATGTGCATATTCCTTAGTTGCATTTGCACCAATCTTCTTCTCAGCCATCGCATACAAATTTGATCGTATACCACGAGCTTTCCTTTGTCTCCACGTACTATGCCAAGCCAAACATTTCTCATTCGAAGATAGCGATTCATCTACATATTTTGCATGATATGTAATATTTCCTATGATAGTCGTCACATGCCTCTCTAATTCATCTGACCAGGTTACATCTTTGAATATGTCTTTTGCTTGATCTTGTATCTTTGACAAGTCTTTGAGTTTATTTACCCTTTGCATCACATGTTGTTTGAATACATCCAACATATTGTCATCGTCCCTTATTTTTTTGATTATAGCCTTGTCCATGTGTGCAACAAGTAAGAGTACTTCTCTTTGAATATAGCCAAATAGCCTCTTCATTTCCTTCGAATGTTCCTTGTTTGCCATGTCAATACATTCAGCATGTCCTAAATGTAAACAAATTACAAAGTTAAGAGTCAAAAATTTTAAAATCATGATAAAATATTAAAATTCCTAAGACAACATCAATCAATATACCATATGAGCAGATCCTTGTGGAAATACCCCAAGGTACAGAGTTGATATTGTATAGCATAAACACATATTTAATTATGTTGAAAACATGGTCAATCAATATACCACATGAGAAAAACCTTATGGAAATACTCCAAGGTACAAAGTTGACAGCATGTATAAAAACATTAACTTTTAGATCATGCATCTATAATCTTTTTCTTTCTGAGGTTTCAAGGTAATTAATACAACATCATTCAATATACCATATAAGCAGATCCTTGTGAAAATACCCCAAGGTACAAAGTTGATATTGTATAGTAAACATAACAAAAATGAAAATTTAATCGTGTTGAAAACATGGTCAATCAATATACCATATAAGCAAATCCTTGTGGAAATACTCCACGGCACAAAGTTGACAACGTGTATGAAAAGTTTTCAAACACAATCCAGCTTACATTATATAAAGAAGGCTTACCTACTTTTTTGAGCCTAGGAAATACACATATTTTTTCGCTATGTAAAAGGCTTCACGATATAGAAATTATAATCATGCCATGTTGTCCTAGCTTCTATTCGCATTTGCTACCTTTTCAATTAATTAACTAATTAGTATGCTTCTCTCTTAGTGTTAATTAATCTTTTTTTAAACCTAAGCCTGCCTATTGAATGAATTAACTTGCCTCATTGTAGCACCTCCCTTTACCTCTCCCCTTTGCCTCGCCTCCCTACAACTCCACACCTCTTTGCTTCACCCTCAGGTCGAAACAAAATTGCCCTCTTGATTTTCTAATCTGCACAACTCCACATCAAGAGCAATGTACAAGTGTCATTGGTTCATGATCTCTGCGCGAAATGAACAAGAAGCAGCGATCTGAAAGGGAGATTCTCCATTGCTAAGGACATGTGATTCTGTCCGATCTATCAATGGTCTCCAATTTCTTGCTACGATGCACTACGAACATTGTGTCTTAGCATGCATCAACGGAATCAACTGCAGAAGAAGGGATAGGAATGTAGTATGTGCAGTCAAGATAGTTTGGATTGAGCAGACCGAATCCTCCTTTACCAATAGCTCTGTGTCACTGAAGTTTTGGGTGGCTATGCTAAGCTGCTTGTAGGTGAAAATGCACGGTCCTAGAGGCAGCTACCCAAGCTTGTTTTATCTCCCGTTGCATGTCACGCCCGCTCAACAATGATCGCCTTCTCCCTCATTGCTCCAATGCCTGTCCCCTTTGCTCTCAGCCCTTCCCTCTCCCGCCTTCAGCCCTCCCCTCTCCCTCTCCCACCGATGGCTTGCAGACCACAATGGTTCTCAAAAGGATAGTGGCTAAAGAACATGGGAAAGGAGATGAGTGAATAGCGGACTCCACCTTTTGAAGTGATCACTCGTGTTCATCCAAATAGTAAAACATCCGAATTCATCAGGCTTCCTTCCTCTAGCCTTATTCAATGGTGCTACTTGCAGCAATACCTGTTCATGCTTGATTGCGAGCTACAGCCGATGGAGGATAGAGCTTGTGCTCTAGGCAATGCATAAAACAATCTCCTATTAAAAATGACCATTTACCTTCATTGCAATCGTAGGAGCACGCTCCAACCGCAAAGGACGAAAGAGGAGGCTTAAATGGTGGTCAGAAATGCACCTTTTGTTGAAAAATGGTGCTTGGTCTAGGGATCCACAGCTTTCGAGTAGGTTGGCACTTTGGTGACTACACTTGGAACTCTATTAGCCTTACTCAAGGACTAACAAACATTGCAAACCCAATAAAATGCTACACTTAACTAAAATGTGTCTAAAATATTGAAGCACTTTTAAGTGTTGAAACAATAAGGTGAAAACCTTCATAGGACCTACCAAGAGGGCCTGGGGCACCAACTCAATATGTAATATGTTACTACCCTCGTCCAAAATCTAGGGTATGGGGGGACAAGGTCCATATATAATTTGCATGGATTTCCTTTAAAATTTTCAAATATGCAAGGGAAAAATATGTAAATTTCATGGCCCTCCTCCCGCAAAATATAATGTATGTACCTTGAAAAATATACAAGATTTTAAGATTTCTACAAATTTTTCATAATGTGTGAGGTCCAAGGGGGGGGGGTTCTTTTGGATGAGGGGGGGTAAAACAAAAAGTACACTAAAATATGAAAACCATCTCCTTTCAAATTTATGTAACTTTTTCATGTGTTACCCAAATTTCAAGGTGTAAAGACATATTTGAAGCCTTTTAGTGTAGAACACAACCTGTTTGCCCAATATGATTGTTCATTTAGGCTAGTTCTTGAATAGGAACTTTGAAGATATAGCATCTAGCCCACTCAATTCTTTTGTGTGATTGTGTTTAGTTGAACAAAGATAAGTGTCAATTAAGTTCAACATCTTTTAGTGAATGAGTGATGCCAAGTCAAAAACGACTAGCCTCAGGTTTTGTATGACGCACTACTATTAGAGTTGTTGGTGCATTTGTCATTGATGGAAAGTGCAGTGCAATGCTGAGTGGATTGTCATCCTTTTAATCTTGAACATAGCTTTGCATGCATATGCCCTTAGCAAAGCTACCAAGAGCTCGATGTCATTCTCAATTGTCTTTTTGTATTGGCCTTGGACTATTATGCATAACATGAAGGTTTTGCATGTGCTAGCACTTCTAGTCAAGAATAGGTAGATAGCTTCTATAAGCACCAACACTTTTTGGAGCATTATGTTGTCATGTAACAAGTTTGGTGGTCATTGATATTTGGCATGAACATGTATGTTCTAAGCATTGTGTGATTGCTATTTCACCAGGATCTAAATTCTTGTATGTCTATGGCAATGTCATATGTAGATTGCTTGTTTGATTATGTGTTGGATGATGCCTCAAGTTGTTGTGTCTATTGATAGCGATTGTTAGCTTGGTGTTCATTTTTTCTAAATTATTGGTAGTTATGTTTTCTTGGTATGCATTGGACCAAGTGCTAGCATAAATGGAGGGTATAGCAAGTAGTTCTCATGGTAGGTTCATATGTTGGTTGAAGTGTTTGAATCATATGATTCATACCTCTTTAGCTTTCTTTCCTTGTAATATCTTGTTTTGTAGTGTGTCCCATAGTCGGCAAGAGTTTACATTGGTGTTTAGAATATTTTTGTATTGTTCCTTTGTAAAACATGTCATTGTCAGGCAATCTTTGCAAGGCTACTTTTTGTTTCAATAGGATCATTCTTTAAAAAGGTGGTGTAGTTTACATTGGTGTTTGCAATATTTTTGTATGATGTCTTTGTAAAAAATGTTGCTTTCCTTGTCATGCAAGCTTTGCAAGTCTACTTTTTATTTAAGTAGAAGCACTCTTTCTTCTTCAAATTTTGTATTAATGGATGTAAATTCTCTTTGGGAGCTTATTAGTGGTAGTGATAGCATAATGTAAGTAGCTTATTGAGAGCATGCAATGTAAGTAGCTTATTGGGAGCTCAATTCCTTCATGTTTATCATTATGCTGCCAAGCTTTTTTAGGCATTTGAATGTGACAAGCTTACTTTTGATGCAATAGTCAAATGCCTCTTTCATGTCTTTGCTTATAGTTGTGTAGTAACCGCAGTAGGCTGTTGCACCATGTGCATCTAAGATGAATTGTATGCCTGCCTTGGCATTGCATAATGAAGATAGTGTAGAATTGAAGTTGTTAGTGTACAAGTATTTTGGCCCTCTTTTCATTAGGATCAATGTTTTCATGGTCAAATATTTTATTCCTTACATTAGATTTCTTCTATTATCCAAAGTAATTGTACCATTCATAAAAGAAAATGGTTGTGTGTATTTGTAGATCATGTAGATAGTGATTGATTTTCCTTGCTAGTGTTTGAAGACTTGGTGTGCAAACTTCTACATCTTTGTTAATTATCTACAAGACAAAAGTTTTCCATGAGGGTCTCTTCGAGAAGCCATATCTACATGGTCGATTTGCTTTCGTATAACCTTAACAATGATGATGACTTTGTGCACTGCAAAGAGGATTACCAAAAAGCGAGCGAGGCCAAATAAGCGAGCATGGACAAACAACAATGCAAGGTGTTATCTATTTAATAATAGCCACATCATATTCATCCAGGATAGCCAATTACCATAATTTATGCTCCAAGAAAGCTTACCCACTCGCCTGCATCTTGGCTGGCATGTTTCCTGAAGTACATGTTCAAATCATGTTTCCTTTGCTGTGAAAAAGTAATGATAAAATAAAACATTGAATGCTTTCAATAATGAGAATAGTAACATATTACATTAACTGCTCTTCATGTTGTCAGAAGACACCTTTTTTCTAAAAGTTATTAACTCCATAGCACAAAAAGCATATGTCATATAAAAAAAAATTAATATAAAAATTTGATGCTTCAAAATATCTTCCAACCCTTGGAATGATTGTACAAAATGTTTTTTCGTGCATTGCCAAAACATGGAAGCACACCTATGTATATCATCCGCTTCCAAAGGAAATATAAAAAAGGGACATCTAGGTTGCCTACTAAATGCTTGATGGGTTTCTTCCACCTTCAAAAAATACAACTTAGTGCAGCTTCATGCAAGGAAGCACACCTACATATATTATCCGATTATGAAGGAAATGCAAAAAAAGGGCATCCAAGCCATACACTACATACTTGATGGGTTTCTTCTACCACCCAGAGCTTGAAACAATTCAACTTTTGTCAATGCAGCCTGATGCATAAACTGATGCACCATTTCAGTTAAGCCCAAGACAACAATAAACACGAAGTATATGTGCTTGCAAGGCATGTAGGGACTTTTTCTTGCTTCCCTTTCTGTGAAATCAAGGCATGTGCAATGTGGAAACTCTGAAATCAAGACACTATATGTTAGCCCCTTGGACATTGATCCTGTTGTATGAACATGAAATACATGCACCTCATGTGGAATAATGATGTTCTCTCTCACCACCTCCCCATTTTCTGTAACTGCCTTGTGTATCATTAGGAAAAAAGGGAGCTCATTTTGGGGCCTTTTAGAAGAGAGAGAAAATAGGCTCTCAACCAATCAGGAGTGGGCCAACGTAACGTTGAAAATTCAACAAAAGAAGATGAAAATAAGAAAAAGAAATAGTACTATATGTTCGTAGAAGCATGTCACATTAATGAGGTGATCTAATTTGAATCTTTTAAAAATTTATTTTATGTGCAGAATTTGGTGATTCTGATACCGCAGACGCGTCCGAAATGGCCCAAAACCCCAAAAACGGCATTGGAAACGCTGGAATCGGACATTCGGAGGCCCGAAAACGGCCAAAAAAGGTCGAAAAGTGGGATTTGCAGCAAAACGCGATCCGGCACCGGAACGGCCCAAAACCGCAAAAACGGCACTGGAAACGCTGGAATCAGACATCCGGAGGCCCGGAAACGGCTAAAAAAGGCCGAAAAGTGGGATTTGCAGCAAAACGCGATCCGGCACCTTTTGAGATTGGGGTTTTGGGCCGTTCCGGACGCGTCTGCGGTGTCAGAATCACCAAATTCTGCACAGAAAAGTGTTGCTCTTATATGAACATTGAATGTAAAGCATGTGAAAGAATATATTTATTCCTTTTCACACTGACATTTCTCACGCAAGTATCCATATTTTCTTGCTTTTGTAGAGAGAGAAAAGAGAAAATAGTGAATTTCTTACAGGGCCCCAAAATGAGCTCCCTTTTTTCCTAATGCCTTGAATGGATTTATCCACATTCCATGTATGGGTGACAGAAGTATTACAAAACCATACAAACTGTTCTATCACTCCATGAGAATGTTGCCTTCTTCCCTTAAAACAAGGGGCTGGCACACCATAACTTGCACTTCTACCAAGTGAATTGATTAGTGCCCCACATCATCTCCGACTCTCTACCAAGTAGCCAAAGCATGTGACAACGCTATGTGGTTCGGTTATCCTGATTGCCCAATTGGCTTCATGAATATCTATCTCTCTACAAACCACGTCCTATGATGGACTTTTAAAATCAATTTGTCTTCTTTTTCCTATCACTCTCTTTGTTGTCACTGTCATGTATTCTGGTCGATGACTATCATTTCCATGGACCGATGTTGAACATTTTGAACCCCTCTTTCTTCTTATGCTCACCGGTTCTGTTATTGGCCTATTCATCTCAGGAGATTGTATCCCAGCCTCTTCAATCACTATGTGTGATAAATCCACAAGCCTATTTCTGTCCCCTTTACTAGACCCACTACCATCAAGTATTCTTCGCCGGAGAGCATCCAAATTTGGTCCTGCACCCAAGTGTCTTCCATTCATAAAGGCATTGTAGTGGGCACTCTGAAGGACACTCATTGCAAGATCTGCTGCACAAGCATCATACAATGTTATGTGTTTTGCATATCCACGTGCTGCTCTCATGCTAGAATGTTTTGTCTCTGAAAGGTTCACTGTAGGAACAAATCCAGAGTGCTCTTCTTGCCGCAAGAACATTCCCCCCCACTGGTTGACTCTAACATCCCACCAAGCAAGCCACGTATGCAATGTTGGTAGCTCACCCTCCTTCACATGAGTCAGGGACCAATACAAATTCAATGTTTGTTTGCATTGGTTTGCAGAAGTTGAAGTTGTTGCCTCTCTCCACTTTCGACATAGAACTTTGTTCTCCTCTTGAAATTGTGGCTTAATGCATCGTCTGGTGTGCTCAACCATGCTCATCTCCCAATGGAAAACACAAGTTCTTTCTCTACCATCCATCACATTTTCAGGTCCACCATTGTAAACAGTGCGGACAGCCAGCCAATTTGCTCCTGCTCCATCTGCCATGAATCCACGGAATTCAGGTTTTGTAAAACCATTCTTCTCCATTGTATTGTTCAATAGCTCCCAGATTCAAACTTGAGCATGGTTATCCTCCACCTTGAATTCACATATTGCTATAGTTAATAGTTCCCTTATGAATGGGTCATATACATGAGCACCCATTGTTGACCATCCCCTCACTCGATGCACATGGTCAAAATGAACCCATTGTGATCCCAAGCTTCCACCAGGCCGCATGCAATTCACTAGATCAACTCCTCTGATCTTGGACCAATGGTCGACATTTTGAAGATATGTGGTTGTTGTTCATCTTGCAATTGTTCAGGAAATAAGATACTTTGTAGGTATGGATATTTGCATCTCCTCTTTAAATCAAGTATTGAATCCATTCCACCATCCCCTCCTCTAGCCTCACTTCTTGCGCTTTGCACCACTCTCTGAAGCCTCCTTCTCTGGGTCATTGGTGTAATGGTTTCAAGCACTTCTTCGAACTTTTGATCATCTAGTGGCTCCACAACAACCCCATCCTTTGCTAGCATCATCTCCATCACAAGGTCTTGTGCCACAAACTCCTCGATATTTTTGCAAGAGGAATTTCCATTCAACCTAGCACGCATTGAAATGAGATCCTCTACTTGCATTTCCTTTGCTCGACTTCTACCTTTTTCAACTAGATGGTCATGGAAACCCACATGCACTGCGCATCTCGTTGTCTTCACTCGTTCATGGGGAAAGCAATAATATATAATAGCACTGCATAGATAAACACACTCTGGTATTGCATCACAATGCTTGCACACAAGTGACCCTAAGGCTGGAACAATGGGACCACCAGGTAGAGGAGGTCTCCTAAGCTTTCCTTTCCATTGTGTATCATTTTAAATTCCCATTCGTTCAAGGAAAGGACAATTCAAATTACAACATCTCAAATAACCTGAACATCTACTCATTCTCACAACACCATTGAAGTAGTCTTGCGAACATGTGGAATATTTTGTCCAAACATGACCATCAGCATTCTGTTCCATTCCAGACATTGGTGGACCCTTAGGCATAGGTGGAAGTTCGAAGACAATATATCCATTGTAAGTTAGAGGAAGCTCAGTAACCTTCTCCACCCGAACTGCAGATTTGAGCGCAACATGAAGAGAACTATTCAAAGGCATCCTCTCTATAAGTGAAACCACACTATTCAGTTCATGATTCATAAAGTCACCATGAGTACCTCTCTTATCGGACATGTGAACTCTTAAGGTAGATTGTTGGCCACCACTAATCTTGAACCCTTTCTGACCATCCTCTAAGTTCACCACTGGAAGTACGATGGCAAGCTCATCTATTCCGATTTCTTGATGCAGCTCAATGTCCTCGTTCTCAATGTGAAAGTGTTCCTTAAGCTCCACCAATGAAACCTCCAGGAAAGGAGTGTCAAAATGAATGGTCAATGATTCGTGTTCTCCAAAGCAAATGAAAACTGAGAAAGGCATGATTCAAATGCTAGAGCCAAGATGTAGCACCAGACGACACCAACCAAAGAACAAGAGAAAAAATAGCTACACAAAGGGTCCGAAAGCAGGGAGGCAAAAGAAGAAATGGCATAGATGTGTTGGAGACCAAAGAGAATGGAGCAAAGAGAAGTGTTGAAAGAGCCACTGAGAGGGATTATGGGAGAGAAGCAAGTTCGTCTCTGTAAGTGTCAAATGCAAATGGATGTCACTATTAGCATCCAAGGTGGTCGTTTAACTATAAGTCTTTATTGAACAAATATGTGTTTATTAGCTACAACAAGATGCCTTCATGCATTCGAATGACGCCTCCATGCATTTCATTCAGTAAGGGTGTACATTTAATATAAATGAATAAAAAGAGAAGTAACTTTCAAATCTATATATTGGTATTGAAAGAATAAAATATCAAGAAAAAAATTAAAGATATATAATTACTATATTTTACTAGCAATAGTTAGAATGAGTAGTATCTTCAAATCCATATCTAAAATGAAAACTATCGAAATGTGTTTGTTTACTTCACATTTGCATGAACGAGCAACATTACTATTTCCATCATGAGTCATTACATGGTGTTCTCCTCACTATTACAAGGTGTTAGTTATGCGGTCTTCTCCTACCGTCTAATAATGACCAAGCTTGCAAAATCCCTCAAAAATCGTTTCTCTAAAGGCTACGCCTGTAAAATCTGTCTAATAATGACCATCGCCTGCAAACTCATTACTGCAAAATCTGTCTAATAATGACCATCGCCTGCAAAAGGAAGGGCGTGGTGGGCTCTCTAGCCTTGAAGCGATTTTATCTCTCTTCCTCTCCAGCCTTGAAGCTTCCCCCAAATACTCCTCACACTCCTCCAAATGTCCAAAAAATTTTATTTTCCTGCCCTCTCATCTTTTCACAGTTCAAAAGTTTAGTGATGTCGACTCCTTCCTTTCTGAGGTGCTTGCCATGACATCGAGCTGCTTGTGGCTTTCAACAAACTTCAACAACATCGACCTCCTTACGGCCTTCAACAAACATCAACGAGCAAAGAGCTTTTGAGGTAAGTACTCTTTTCTCTTCAGAAATTCAACAACCATAGCCTAGGGAGGCAAGCGTAACGGCAAGAGTGCAAGCAAGAAAAAGATATGAAGCAAAGTGAGTCGAAAGAGATATGAAGCAAGGTGGCTCACTGTGGTGAAAGTTGGACTCCCTGAGGCAGCAAAAGAGGCAGCGTGTTAACGCGCTACCTCTTTTGCTACCTCAGGGAGTCCAGGAAGGAAGTTGGATAACCTTGCTTGCTGTGGTGGCAGTTGGACCGCCTGGGGCAGCAAAAGAGGCAGCGCGTTAACGCGCTACCTCTTTTGTTGCCTTAACACACTGCCTCTTTTGCTGCCCCAGGCAGTCCAAGAAGGAAGTTGGATACCTCCGGAGCTCGAGGCTGGAAGCTTGATGGTGAGGTCGACGGTGGGTTCAGAGGCAAGGAGATGGTAACGTTGAGGACGGGTTCAGAGACCTTCATGAACTGAAGGTTGAGGAGGGTGAGGAGGAGCTCACGGGTGGTGAGGTTGCAGAAGAGGAGGAGTGCGACATGGGTTCAGAGGCGCCACGTTGCGCTCTAGCCCATTACGTGTCACAGGCTGAGGTTGTAGAAGAGGAGGAGCTCGAGGCTGGGAAGCTTGATGGTGAGGTTGACTACGGGTTCAGAGGCAAGGAGATGGTGACGTCGACGACGGGTTCAGATACTTGTTTGAAGAGGAGGAGCTCACGAGTGGTGAGGTTGAGGATGCACAAGTTAATGTGGAGTCTGGAGTCCGCACTGCATTGACGCAAATGTTTGAATTTTCATTTTTCCACGTCCCTCCTCAACCAAAAATGCATTGTAGACTTTGTGCGGCTGCTGTCTTGATCCATTTTCGTGATTGCGACAATGGATGAAAGCAATGAAAGGATGGGCAGAATGTGTGCTAGCTAAAGAGAATTTTATAGAGTTTTCTCACATGAGATGGCTGTAAGGGTGTTGTTGTGTTCTGCATATGTAGTTGTTCCTTTAACACTAGTTTTACTTGTAATTGATTTGCTTTTGCATATAGGTGGAGAATCAATCTCGGGACTTGTGAAGCAATACGTGTTCCATCAATCACAGCCACCTGACATTTCCTTGGCCCATGGCATCACACCTTTGTTTGCTTGTACAACTGGAGATTACATTGCCATGGGCCAAGAAAATGTTAGGTGGCTATGATCGATGGAACACGTATTGCTTCACAAGTCCCGAGATTGATTCTCCACCTATATGCATCACACCTTTGTTTGCTTGTACAGTTGGAGATTACATTGCAATGGGCAAAGACTTTGCTGACTCTAAAAGAAATGATAAGTATGCTATTTTGCATGAGTTTTTTATTACAGTGGCTAGTCGAGATCAGGACTACAAGAGGATCGGTAAGAAGGTGAATTGGGCTTCACATTTTATATTGCTCGATTTTCCATCTGGCTATCCACTTGATGAGAGAGGATCCACTCCTACTTGGAATGTCTTGCTCGAGGACCATGTGCGGCATGGGCTTGCAGTTGCATCAGCTTCTTTGTCTGATAGTGGTTGGTTGGCATGCATATGTCCTTTGGCAGGTAAGGCACAATACCACAATTGACATTTCACATTTTGTGTTTCCATTCTACTAGTTTTAAATAAAATTAATTGCTTGTAGGACAATGTATTGGTTGGATGGAACGGTTTGCATATGTCCAGGGCTTGGAGGTTGTCAGACGTGTGATCATTCATGACAAGTTTCCATATGGATTTTGTAGAGAACATGATAAAAGTGTTAAGGTAAGCTACCATTACCATTCCATGCATTCTATGTTTGCATTCCATGATAAAAGTGTCTTTGACAAATGTCTCCTCGTTAGTCCTATGCATGCTATGTTTGGAAGGATAAGTCCTATGCATGCTATGTTTGCCATCTTTCATGCTATAATGCTTGCTAGTTGAAGTCAATATACTATACATGTTTTTCTCCATGTGGTTTCCAGATGCAATCTTCAGTATTAGCTCTAATACGTAGAGCAAAGAAGAATCCAACAGTTTTTTGGGAGGAGAGCTTTCCACTTTTCCAACAGCTTTTGATTGATCCACATGAAGATGTCTGGACTCATCACATACCTCCCTCTGCAAGGACAATCGTGCCGATGTCTTCTCAGCTAGCACGAGGTGGACTAGAGAGGAGTAGTTTTTTTGTAGGTTGCATTATGTCTCTTCTTTGTGCTCCTGGAGGGCTGGTTCTAGAGATGGGTTGTGGTACAGCCCCTCTTATGCATGCTTGTCAAGCCATTGGCAGGCCTTGTTTTTCATTTGATTCAGACAACAGTATTGTGGCTAGCATTGTTGAGCCACTTGTGGCAGATCATTCTGGAAAACGGATCAGGTCAGAGCATGATGGAGAGGGGGAAGAAGAGAGAGTGGAACCTGTCACAAACCCCTTTGATGAGTAGTATGCTACTGGCCCTAAGTTTTTTTGTTGTATATTTTGAATGCTAAAATTGAGGACTTTGAAAGTGTTATTTAGCATCTTTATAATATGGTAGATATTGAACATTTACGGGTGCCTTTGAATCAAAAAAGTACAAAATTTGATGCTTTGGATAGTGTTTGTAAGGCCTTGATCTAGCAATTGATTTTTTTTGCTTTTTGTTGGTAGCGAATTGTCTTTTGTATAACACATAAGGATGGCAAGTTCTTCTTATTCGAAATTATTTTCATTGTTCCACTTTGACTTACTTTCCTTTGAAATGTATGTTTTGTTGTAGTTTGTTACCATGCTATGCAGAAAAAATGGCAAGATTCATGACAGCTGACAAGAGATATGATGAGTGCCAATTAGATAAACCACATGCGCGCAACTACTTTCTTGATGATGAATGTCAGGGGGATTAGAATATGGTTTAAAACACCATTTTGTTCATAGACTGATAATTGTTGTGGTGAACCATGGACACATTTGGAAAGTTTTGGTCTAGTGCATTTTGCAGGTGAAGTGGCATTTCAACAGTCATCTATGTTATGAGTTTGGTAATTAGTTTATGTTCTTCAAGTGAAAGATAGGGTGGATTGTAAGTCTGATTATTGGTATGCTTATTATGACAACATCTTGCTATAGTAAGTTTGGTCTCAAATTTGTTCTCATCAGAGGAATTGTAAAAAAACTCGCTCGCTTCATTGGGCCTGCTCGCTTTTTCTCGCTCGCTCTATTGACTACCTCCACTGCAAAGTGTTCTAGGTAATTGATTGCTGTCAACAAATATGTACTCATCAATGAAAGAAATTATGTCTATATCCAAGATCTGTATTAATGTAGGTGCATCTTGAATCCATAAAATGCCACGATTGTGCTGACTACCTCTATGTTGGAATTTTGTGATGAAGAAGATCTCAAGGACCTTCCCCATGATTGTGCTATTTGCTTTCAATTTTTGCTTGATTGCTTGGAAATGGTGGACATAGCACCTTTCTCTTGTGATGGGATCTAAGAGAAAGATATGTCGACTGAATGTATGTTGCGTCGAGCTCACTATTTGGGATTCACTTTTTGCAAATATTCTAGGCGATTTTTTACCATAAGAGAACGTTGCAAAGAATGTAGGAGGTATAGATTATTGTCTCATTGCATAGACATTCTTCTTTACCTTCTCTTTGTAGCTCTCTCTCTCTGTCTCTCTCTCTCTCTATCTATCTATCTATCTATATATATATATATATATATATATATATATATATATGTATGTATGTATGTATGTATGTATGTATGTATGTATGTATGTATGTATGTATGTATGTGTGTGTGTGTATGTATGTATGTATGTATGTATGTATGTATATGTATATGTATAAGTATGTGTGTGTGTGTGTGTGTGTGTGTGTGTGTGTGTATATGTACATATATGTATGTATGTATGTATGTATGCATGCCGTGGCTTGATCTAAACAAAATTTGCCTAAAATGTCATTTCTCCCTCATTTGAAGTCCGATTTTGGTGATTCAAAAGACATTTTGGGGGTTGTGGGGCCACTCTAGATGCATTGGTGATGTCGAGATACCCTAGTTGTGTAAAAAATGGGTTGGGGGGGGATTTCGGGCCACTCTGGATGCATTGGCACGACTTGATTTACGCAAAAGAAATTGCCTAAAAATGTCATTTCTCCCTCATTTGAAGTCCGATTTTGGCAATTCAAAAGTCATTTTGGGGCACTCCGGATGCATTGGTGATTTCAAAATATTCACATTTTACACCAATTTTTTGCTCCAGATTAGGTAAAAATCCCCAATAACAAGTCATGCTAGCGCAACATGTTCTAGCCTACAAAAGAACTTCCACAAAAGTGCTATGAAATGCTACATATTTTGGTGATGTTTAGGAGGAATTGAATGGAGTTTCTTATAAATGGTAATATGAGAAGAAAAAAGTCTCAAGGGAAAATTATGATAATGTTGCATGTGATGATGATAGATAGATTAATTTTTTCATGATCATTACAATCATCATGTAAATTATTCACATTTGCATGCATGGCACATTTGAATGAAAAGACATGAAATAAATGAATGGGATAAAGAATGAGAGAAATGCACAGACTAATCCTTATTCAAATGGCTAGTTCTCATGCTTTGGTCGACTCTCGTGCATTAGCCCCTTGCCAGCATTAGCCCTCTGTTCAAGCCAAGAATTTTGAATTTCTTTGCAAGAAAAATGAGGAGACAAGCCCCAATGACAAAGGACAATTCACATCTTCAAGCACACCCTTTAAACATTCAATAATTTTGGGCCACTCTGGATGCATTGGCACGACCTGATTTACACAAAAGAAATTGCCTAAAAATGTCATTTCTCCCTCATTTGAAGTCCGATTTCGGTAATTTAAAAGTCATTTTGGGGCACTCCGGATGCATTGCTGATTTCAAAATATTCACATTTTGCACCAATTTTTTGCTCCAGTTTAGGTAAAAATCCCCAATAACAAGTCATGCTAGCACAACATGTTCTAGCCTACAAAAGAACTTCCACAAAAGTGCTATGAAATGCTACATATTTTGGTGATGTTGGAGTTTCTTTTAAATGGTAATATGAGAAGAAAAAAGTCTCAAGGGAAAATTATGATAATGTTACATGTGATGATGATAGATAGATTAATCTTTTCATGATCATTACAATCATCATGTAAATTATTCACATTTGCATGCATGGCAAATTTGATTGAAAAGACATGAAATAAATGAATGGGATAAAGAATGAGAGAAATGCACAGACTAATCCTCATTCAAATGGCTAGTTCTCATGCTTTGGCCGACTCTCGTGCATTAGCCCTTGCCAGCATTAGCCCCTTGCCAGCATTAGCCCTCTATTCAAGCCAAGAATTTTGCATTTCTTTGCACCCAAAATGAGGAGACAAGCCCCAATGACAAAACACAATTCAAATCTTCAAGCACACACTTTACACATTCAATAATTTTGGAGACAACAATGAATTTTCAAACTCAATGACGGTGATGATGCATGAGTCAACCTATTTGTTGCTTTGTGACTATAGTCCGCCGTCTGTTTTCCCACTGGTTACTTGTTGTTGTTCCCGACATGGATGCTCTTGTTTTATCAGTTTTCATCATATTAATGTAATTTTAAAAATTGCTAAGGACTAGAGCATGCGTGAGAAATCATTCGGGGACACATCTTCAAGTATACACCTTAAACATTCAAGAATTTATGAGACAACTAAGAGGCTTCAAATTCAATGATGGTGATGATACATATGCATTCCTATTTTGGCAGGTTTTGCTAGATTTTTTCTTCTCATGAAAAACCTCACTCAAAGTTTAGGAATAGGCTACTCACATTTGCATGGCTCCCATGTCATAAGTGACAGAGTCCATTCTTTAAAGGTTCTTTTGTAGCTTACTACTGATAGAGTCCGATTCATTAGGTTTGCAAGAACATAATAGATGTGATGAATCAACATTCTAGAGTTGAAAGTTGTTTGAAGCAATGTGGAAATGCTCTATTTTATCACTAAGTCTTCACAGTGTAACTCATTGTCTTCAAGAAGGGGTGGCAAAGAAGGATGACATCACGTTGTCTAATCTTGATTGCTTCACCCATGCTTGAAACAAACATAAATTCTAGATTTTCCACATGAACTTCATGATGGAGTCTACGAAAGCCAAGAATATGTTTGTATTCCAAGGAAATGGTTTAAAAAATTTGAGATCGATTTGTAATGTATTCAAGTCTTCTAAACTCAACATTATATGAACACGGCAATTTGATCTTAAATTACAACAATTGGTGTGCTTTTTTGAAAAGAGCAATGATAACTATAGCAAAAGTGACTAAAATTCTATAATTATCTATCATCACAACCAATCTATCAAAAAGCTGAAATGCTATGACCAGTTGGAAAAAAAATTGCTACAGACTAATACAAAGATGTGATTTAGTGTCTCTCTTTCATAATGTATGAAGAAGATAGATCCCAAAAAAAAGGATAGAGGATATGCTCTCTTTTTCTTAGTATATTAGGGTTCCTCTTTAAAAAGTTAGCCCATAAGTTCCTGATAGAGGATGATGAGTAGTGAGTACTATTATGCGGTCTTGATTAATGTGTCAAGGTCAGTAGGTTTTCATTTCAAATTGGTAATAGGAATTAGCATAGACTACTTACTTTTAATGATGAGAGTTCCTAATATTTATAATTAATAAGTGTAATGTTTGTTGTTAGCCGTTTAGGCTTCGGTTTATTTGTTAATTTTGGCGTGGTCATGTGGTAATCTCTAGTTGGGCTAGAAGTCATATTAATGATTGTTTAATCTGCTTAAAGTGGATAGGTAATCTTGGATTTTTAAATTTATTAATCCATGGTTTAGTAAAAGGAGCCTTGGAGTAGTACTCTCGGAGTCTAAAAGAATGTTAGGCAGTCATTGATGGACCTTTAATCTAATACTTATTGAGGTGTGTGTGAATGCCTTTGTCAGATTGATGTTCTTAGGGTGTTATTAATGTGCTATTCAAATGGTGAGGCGACAAAGAAGGGATTGAATGGAATTGATGAGAGTTTGTCGAATTGATGTGGCATTGTGTTCCTCTAAGCCTTTTGCTAATTATAAGGCATGTTCTCTCTTGGATAGAAGGCCATATGGACTCTTTGGTGCTGGTAGGATTATATTTCAGATTAGAAGTCCTTATGGCTTCTTTGGTGCAGGTTGGTAGATTAATAGGGTCTGGCATAGGTGTAAATGTTGGCTCATTGATGTGTCTTTTGTGTCATCTTGGTGGTTGAATGCTTGTATTGGTTGCACCTTTTATTTTGGCATAGCATGTGAATGGTGCACTAGTTCCCCCACGTGATGCTGCTAATTCCTTTCATGGCCTTGCTTGCAAGGTCCTCTGGCTAGTTTTGGTACTCTTGTCTCAAATATTCGACTACCTCTCTTTCATTCATCTAAGGTGATGGAAGGAGCCTCCTTTGCTACTGTGGAGTGCACGTTATTGTTGATTGTCAAAATGCATGTTATTGTGGACTGCACGTTATTGTTGGGGGTACATTGATTGTCAAAATGCAATCCAATTGCCCAAGCTATTGCCCATCCTAGTCTGTGAGTGATGCTAACTACAAGAACACATAGAACCTAGACCTATTCGGGTTGCTCAAGCTGCTCGCCCTCTCTAGCTTGAATGATTTTCTTCACTTCCTAAAGAATTTGACTCACCCACGTGTGATCTTCTTGGCTTACAACTCATGTTTGATCTTTCTCATTTGTCTCTAGCTTAGCTAGTGGCTTATATATATATATATATATATACATACATGTGTGTGTGTGTATAGATATATATATATATATAGAGAGAGACAGAGAGAGAGCCTAACTTGGCCCCCGGTTTAGTCAGCTATAGTGTGCTATCTAAGGTGTGCTTTTTTCTTCTCAGCTTGATATAAGGATATAATTATAAATATATAAACAAACACACACTTATCCCCTTGGAGATCCTTGGGGCTATCAGCACTTTGATTGTCCATGAGAACATCATGGACATTTTCCTTATGGTTACTTTGAAAACGAGGTGTGAGAATGTGGCAATGTTTATCAACTACTGTCTTAGACCTTATAGTACTTTCATAGATAGGAACTCCCCAACTCGTATCATAATCTCCTATGGTTTGAGAAGAGGTGGATTGCCCCGTAATGATTGGAATGTAATGATTGGAATCTGGGTAGCCACCCTATGAAGAAGTTTAGATTATATAAAAAGGTGACTTCTTCTATAATACCTACAAATAAGGTTTTTCCCAAAGATTGGTTTTTATTATAATAAGCAAGGGGCAGATACAATCATTGTGCCCCCAAAACTTGGATTGGTCTTGGCATTTTCCACCTAGAGAATTTCCTTCCTGAATAAAATGCCACTTTGATAATGGGGGACATTTATTATCTTGTTGTAGCATGGGATTCCCTAAGATTGTGTAAGAGATCATCATTAAATATACCATGATTAAGTGTGGGCAGGTAAGGACATAGTTGGTAGTAGATCCTTCTACAACTATATGCCCCCTGTGAGTACTTATGATGTCTTTAAAGTATACATCTCAAAAGACTAGTATGATGATATATATATAGTTTCCTTGAACCCCATCAAAGGAATCCATTGGATTATACCTAAGACACTCTAAAGGGCTTAGCACATGAGAAGAAATAGGATGGGAATGGGAAAAGGTGGTCCCGGCACATGGACAGCTGGGATCTATTTGTCACCGTTTGCTACTTTCCCCTTGAGACCTCCCACTTTGCCAGAGATATCCGAGGTGATGATGAGACATCCTCATTTGCTGCTCTTTATCAGTCCATCATTGACTTCTCTAGCTGTGGAGAAGTCCTCCTAGTGGGGGACTTCAACGGAGGACAAGGGCCCATTAGGTACCACTTCTTAACTTCAGAGATGATTCCACTCTACTACCAGATATTGACCTAGAGGAGGCAGGTATGCTACGGGTTTCGACTGACAGGCGAGGTCCATTCTCATCTTATGGGTAGGCCCTATTAGACCTCGGTAGGATACATGATCTCATTATCTATAATGGGGGTGGGCTCACAGATATAATGAACCTTTACCATAATCCTCCAACCAAGCAAACCGCATGGAAGAGCACCATCAACCCTCTGTACCTCAAGATTGTCACATATGAGGAGCTTCTAGTACGAGATGAGCAAGAGCTTCAGCTTGTTGTCTCACAGCCTCATCGAAAGGAAAAGGGACCAAGGACAAAGAAGACCCCTAGGCACGACAAGCCACCTCGAAGGACCCACCAGACACAGGAAGAGGCAGTTGCAAGGGAGGAGAGGCGAAAGAAGTTCAAAGCGACCTTGCACTGACCTTTGGACATGGCCCCATGGCCGCTTGCCCCCCTAAAGATTAAGAGGTGCAAAAAATCAGGCGTGAAGGTAGTTCAAGAGATCCACAAGTTCCAAACCATTGTGTACAATCTCATTCCCCGTGCACCCTTCTAGTGTGTTGTACATGAAATAGCATAGCATTACAAGGATGATGTGTGTTTCATTTTAGGCACTATGGGAGCAATTCAGGAGGCAACAGAGCAGATGATAGTAGGTCTTTTTGAAGACGTGAACTTATGTGCTATCCATGCCAAAAGAGTAACAGTAATAGACAAGGACCTTGCACTCGCCAACAAGCGCATCCGCTCTGATCCCTCCCTTAGGCCCTAGATGTTGTTTAGGTTCATTTGGTTTAGCCTGAATCATTTTGTAAATCTCTACCCTTTGAGGCCAATGAATAAAAGATATTTCTATGATCTATTATTGTTCCCATGTTATTATATATGTTACGTGATGCTTTCCATCAGTTTATGCAAGTACAGTGTGAATTTGAGTGGTCAAATGATGTTTTTTCATCGTGGCATAGAAGGCAAATGTGTTTGGCATCGTGTGGGGAGCTGTTGGTCAAATAGGCTCCATACATGCCGCACGATGCCGAACACATTTGCCTTCTATGCCACGATGATATTCTTACTGGATTGCTCAGAAATGACCATTATAGCGTAAAAATTTATCTGATAGCATGCTTTTGAATAGAATAGTGAATGAAAATATTAATGCCAACAACAATTAAAGTTACAAAATACAATGACAGTATAAAATAAATTTTGTAAAAGAACACAAAATGGGACATTGTATAAAAAGTATATATGTATTCATATAAAATAAAAATTATATACAATAAGGCTTTAAAGCTTTTCTCTCTTCTCTAAAACACTGAGAACATCGGGTTTTGAATTCTCAAATACACTCCTAGCTCTAAACCTAGTTGATAGAGAGTCAACGCTATTATCGTTTGCTGGCCAAGGACATGGCTGCTGCCGTCAATGCCATACCTTGAAAATTGGTTCCAAAAGCATTGAGGGCAGCCATGCAGTTCACCAAAATGACCTTGTCAGCATTGTGATTGATGTCAGTATGACCAATCACTAGTGACAAGGCCTTGTACTTCCAGTGCCATGTGGAGAAAACTTTTTGTGGATAACCACAAAGTGTCCTTTTACTTGGCCAAGGTAATGTGCTAGTGAGTGATCTCAGCCGAAGCAACTGCGAACAAGGCATTGCCGAGATGAGAATAGGTCAACCTAAAATGCCTCCTGCAACAGTCCAACATTACATTAGAATTCCATTAAAGCAAAATTATACCAAGAGAGAAGAAATTCAAAGCTCATAGTTTCTTACCACTATGGAGTCGTCATGCTCAATCCCTTCCTCTTTGTCAATGAGGATGGATCTAGAGGCCTCCTACTATCCAGAGTGAGATGTGGAGGCTTCTTCTGGAACATTAGTTAGGTCGGAGTAGATTGATGTCTCTGCATCTTTGATTTTGGCCAGTGTTAAAGCAAGAACCTCTTCTATTGAATCATCTGCTCCCAAAAACCTAGGTTCTTGCATAGTCGTGTCCACCTCGTATCCACACATGACACCAAGAACTTCATCCTACCGAAAACCAAACATAACCTCGATGTCATGGAGAAAGAGGTATTGTTCTCCATTGACAAGAAGGGGAGCAAGAAACCATATCACTGTTGTAGGGTCAACAGAGGTGGTGCCCGAGGTGGATGGAATTTGAGAAGTAGAATGGGGTTCAAGAGGTCATTGGAGCACTTCTAGGGCCAATGCAGCTTCCCGCTCCTCAGCTTCTTTATTTATGGGCTCTTCATTGTAGATGTTGGGCTCATCTACAAAAATAAGAGGATCGGTGGAGAAGGAAAATAAAGTCATTTCCCAAGATAGGAACCTATTTCCTGTGTTTTCGAATGACGACTCTGCATGCTAGGAGGTCATCAGTGTCCACCTCCCTAAACCCTAGGGATGTGAGCTGGGCTCGAAAGTGATCTAAACACTTCATGAACCTGGGTTCTTGATTGAACAAGTACTTTAAATAATCAATTGGGACCCATCTTTTTGTAGACTCATCAAGTTGATATGCAAAACTCGTGATGTGGTCTTGCATGTACTTGATGAGGTCTTCAAAATCATCTCGAACTCCCAAGTAGATGCTTAGGACATCTATGCTCTTATCAAAGACTGGAAATAACTCCTCCTCTCTATCAACTAATGGAGTATGGGAGATGAAATTATGGAAGGCAGACCTAGCAGAATCCATGGTAGTTTGGTAGCTAGGAGAACTATGGCTATGATAGTGAAACTTTGAAACTTAAGTAACTTTATAACCTATATATACCCAAATGTTCTAAATATAAATAATAAAAAGAATTATAAATTTTTTGGGCAAAATTTGACATTGACATGAAAAAACCATTCAAAACATCAAAATTAATTGCACCACTATTAATTCGAAAATGTCAAAATCCACAATTGTTCCACCCCACATTGTTTACAATCTTCAATATTGCAAGAGAGATAAAAGTGGCAGTGGGCACTATGCATGTGCTTCTCTGCATGCTTTCCTACCTTTTCACCATTTAAGATAAAGTGAAAGGACTCAGACATGCCATCCTCCATGACCAATAGGTGTTCCCACACGTCCCTGAGAGTCCAGTGTGATGCGATAGTCACATTCTTGACATCTCCTAAATGAGAACCAATACATAAACTTACCCTTGTATTATCATCGTCGTTAGAGTCAAGGGAGAGCCAATTGCCACTTGTTTTCTTACAATGCGATGCTTTTATCGATTGATTGCTGACGGAGGAAGGTGCATGCCCTTTCCCATGTAGATGTGTTGCACCTTGCAAGCCATCCTTTCTTCCCAAGCTTGAACTTCATGATGCGGCCCTTCCATTCATGCAAAAGATCACATCTTTTGCTCTTGGGAAGCTTATGTGGACTCTTGGCAGATCCTCTCATGACTATCCAATCATTCAAGTTGTAGGTGCAAGGCACCCATTCACCCAGTGCATTTTTGCTCCTGTGGGATAGAGAGTACATGTATAGTCTCCTCACCATGCTTGTACAGAGGTCACAACAACAATAGTGGACTAGAAAGTGTAGCTTGGAGGGAGAGAGCATCTCCGATAGAGGGAGAAGGTATAGAGGGTGCAACTAAAGGTTGACAGAACTCCAAGAGGTGTTGTAGCTAGGAATGGAGGGAGAAAGAGCAGAGGGGGATGAGCAACTGCTCCAGGAGGTGTTGTAGCTAGGAATGGAGCGAGAAAGAGCAGAGGGGGATAAGCATCCACTACAGGAGGTACTGTAGCTAGGAATGGAGGGAGAAAGAGCAGAGGGGGCTATAGCACCTCCTACAGCCTGCTGCTGTAGGAGGTGCTATAGCTAGGAATGGAGAGAGAATAAGCAACTGCTACAAGAGGTACTGGAGCGGGAGAAAGACAGTGGACCAGAGCAAGAGGGGACAGAGAAGCTACCAAATGAGTTCCCACGTTTGAAAAATAGAGGGAGAATGGAGTTGGATGAGAGAAGAGGAGGGGGCAGGCCTGTAACAAGCTGAGAGGGGGAAAAATTTCACCCAGAAGGGCCCACCACGTCTTGAATGACTTGTAGGGTTGTTTGGGGGAGGTGCATATGGGAGGAGGGTCAAGCATGGGTTGAGGGGGGGGGGATGGTTTGAGTGGTCCCTGGTGTAGGATGAGTAGCCAATAGGGGCTATTTGCAAGTCTACCCACCGTCCACTTCAACATGGCATTGCCCCACAAAAAGGAGCACTCCTATTGAAACACCTCAAATAACTCACTAATCCCTTGAAATTAGGAAACACTAATTGGGGGCCCTTTGGAGACCCCAATTCTCTCCTAATGCCGTTAGCT
The DNA here is from genome assembly GCF_047967505.1 of Dipteris shenzhenensis. Lineage (NCBI taxonomy): Eukaryota > Viridiplantae > Streptophyta > Polypodiopsida > Gleicheniales > Dipteridaceae > Dipteris > Dipteris shenzhenensis. The sequence goes on along the minus strand of NC_141601.1, from coordinate 29,268,039 downwards.
CAGATTTGAAACCAGAAACAATCTTCTGAGTGCATTAGATATGCTACGCGAGTACCGTAGACTGGTATGGAGGAGGAAACTAGACTTCGTTCGTCAGAACGAGGAGGAGATACTAAACATTTTATTTAGTAACAACTCTAAGGACTTTTGGCGAGATTTCTAGAAGGACTATCCCCTCCGCCACTCACTGACACTCAGATCTGGTTTGAATATGCACGCACACTTTATGACATCCAAAATTAGCCAGTCCCTAATCTCTCACACGTGCCTCACCCCACATCCTACGACATCTTCACTAGAGGAGGGGTAAAGGATGCCGTATTGAAACTTCATAATGACCGAGCGAATGATCATGAGGGGTTATGCAACACTGAGTTCATTGCATATGGGATTAACCTCCTAGTCCCGATCTTAGCAAAGCTTTTTAATGAGGCTATTTGTTTGGGGTTTCCACACACTTGGACCATTAACACTATCTCACCCATCCACAAGGTAGGGAATCCCATGAGCCTGGAGAACTATAGGGCCATTATGATTGGACATGTCATGTCCAAGATTTATGCATCAGTACTTGACACGGAGGTTAGCAGACTTGCAGAGTGTCAAGGACTTAGAGCAGCAGGACAGGCCGGCGGATTCTAGCGGGATCAAGGAACCATGGACCAAATTCTCACGCTTAGATGTATCATCAAGGAGGTGAGGGCACAGAAAGAGAGGGTGTATTGTTGCTTTGTGGATTTCCGTAAGGCCTTTGACACAGTTCCGAGAGCCCACCTCATATGGTGCCTCCAGAACTTGGTTGGCAAGGAGATCATTTGGGCTATCATGGCACTTTACGAGAGTTTTAGGCAGAGCTCGGGCAAGATCCGGGTGGATAGATGAGATCATGAGCACCATCGGGGACAAACAAGGGTGTCCTTTGTCGCCTACCTTGTTTGGCCTCTACATTGATCAGTGATGCAGACACATGGGGGTGTAGGTTGCTCTCTTGTAGGCATGCTGATCCAAATATTGCTCTATGCAGATGACGTGGCTCTCTTGTCTTCCTCGGCAGAGGGACTCTAGAGACACCTAGACACACTACAGTCCTTTTGTGAGTCTCATGATTTGAAGGTCAACTTGGGTAAAACCAAGGTCATGGTCTTCAATACATCTCAAGCCATCATGCATCAGGAGCAGCACATTTGAGGGGTCACTTGTTGAGATAGTTTCATCATACACTTATCTTGGGCTTATCTTTTTTGGACCTAGCTTCACTATGAGTCCCGTGATGCAGGCATGCTTGAGCAGAGGATATGCTTCATTGGCGAGACTAGAGAGGCAGTCCTTCCACTTGCACTTTCAGGATCCACGCACCAAGGGGTTTCTTTTTTACTCCTTGGTTCGCCCAGCAGGTATGTATGGCAGCCCTTGTTGGGGGCTAGACTTGTCGGATATAGAGTTGGCCCATGTGGAGCGGCTTCAGGTTCTCATGTTATCACGGATGATTTGTGGTACCTAAGACATCCATTCCTCACAAGATCATTCAGGCTGAGTTTGGGTATCTGTATCGAGTTAGGGAATATGGGGATTACACCTCGGGGCATAGCAAGCTACCGTGGATAGCTCTATCATCTTCTATGGCACTTGCAACAGGAGGGGACCAGAGGTGCTGGTATGCATATACATAGAGATGGTTTGAGCGACTGGACATGGATAGACTACCTCCCTTCCAGTACAGCATTGATGCTCTGTTTTCTTCCCACCTATCACACGAGGTCAACCAGGTTATCCGTGAGGATCTACTACAACTACACACATTTCGGACCTAGTTGGGATCAGACCTAGTTGGGACCGAGTGAACTCCCACTGAAGCTTAGCTTCTACAGAGATCACTTCTTACATATCATAGTGAAGGGTTTCATTGACCCACCAGGATACATGCAGATTCACCTACCCCACTCGCTGAGGATCTCTCTTGGGCATTCCGGGTCTCTTCACACAGACTTCGCATCAAGAGCAATAGAGCAGAGTGACTACCTAGGGAGAGGCACATATGCACACTGTGTGACATGCAGGAGGTTGAGACAGAGGAGCATTTCATCTTCAGATTTCCAATTTACTATGAGATCCGAGGGCGTTTCCACTGGCTCTTCAGGGATAGTTATGGGATTTTGACCCATTTCCTCTCCTACCCAGACAGGCGTTGTTTGGTAGGTCTCATTCATGAGGTAGTTAGACACCGTGAGAGGATACTTCGAGCATGGAGACACGAGCATACTTCTTCCTCAAATGATCCCTCTCAGAGCTCTATCACAGAGTTCTTTCAGCTAGATCACATGGACCCCCATGAGACGAGGCCTTGACATGACCGTGACCCAGAGCCTGTGACCCGACAGCTCAAACAGAGGGTCGACACACAGATCACACTTGGGGACATCCCCTCCTTGTTTAGAGTCGGAACCCGATCGACGAGGGTCATAGTAGCCCTGGTCATATGCAGAGCTACGACTAGGGGATGTGCCAGGACCGCACCTCTGAGTGGCTGATAGCACTCTATTGCCAACTTCATGCCTCCACTGCCTCATCCATCTTGATATCTTGCTACTGATGATGATGATGATAATGATGTTGATGATGATGCTGAGATTGATATATAGTCGACCATCGACATGACTATGTTGTACTTAGGACTTAGTATTGCCACTCTGCATTTTTAAATTTTACATTGGTATGGATGCTCATTTAGTAGCTCCACTACTACAGCTTATTGTATCGGGATTTTCACAGTCTCATAGACCCATCGGTCTTCTGAAGACTTAAATAAACTCTCTTTATTTTCTTTCTTTCTTTCTATTGCAAGTGCTATGAAGGAGGATAAAGTCAACCAAGGAAGCCTACGTCACCGTGTGGTGCAAGATTCGTACTACCTAATGCAGAAGAGATATATGATGGCATTTCTCTCCTTTCCTTTTTTGAATATTTCTCTCCTCGATTTAGTCCACGTCCCCCCCTTCGTAGTCAATGGCCCATTCCTTATTTAGTTAGTCGTTCTTTCTTCTTTGTTCACCCCAAATTTTCACCTCTCTCCTCTCCTCTTTTGAAACTTTCTCACCTTGGTTTACTCCACCTCCCTCTCTGTAGTTAATTGGCTTATTCATTGCTTATCTTTGTTGTCCCTTCTTCTTGTTCACCCCAATCCTTCACCTCTCTCCTTTGTTGTTTTGAAAATTTCCCTCCTCTTTTGAAATGCTAAGTGTCTATGTATTTTCCTTCAAAGTATCAATTTTTGTTAAACTTAAATCATGGGGTATTAGATGCGCTTAGTATGACTTTGAGATTTAGTTAGTGATTAGCCTTTGATTAATGTGGATTTAAATTACTCCATGGGCTACTCCATGGGCTTTATAAGCGCTCCTCACCCTTTTACTCCACCTCTCCCTCCTTAGTTAATATGTCCATTTCTTGTTTATGTCAGTTGTTCCTCCTTTGTTAAGCCAAACCTTCACCTTTCTCCTCTCCTCTTTTGAAACCTCTCTCCGTTCTTCAATATCAATGGAGCATTTTATTTTGGTTTTGATAAACTTTAAAGGCCGTGTACTCTATAAAGAATCATATGAGTTCACATTAAACTCATTGATATAAAGTATTTGTTATTACATAACAAATATTTACATTACCAATCATAGCTATCATGGTGCATTGGTTTTTGGATGCTATGATTTTTTGAATGGTTGATATACATTAATACTATCTTAATGCCCCAATGTTCAATGTCATTTTTGCCATTTTTTGGCAAGAAGTGGTAATGTAATTACTTATTTAGCTTTAGCAAATTGGCACACGATGCTTTATAGTTTGCTAGTAGGGGGAGACAAGTGCATTGCTATGGAACAACTTGGTTGAATATATCCATGTTTCCAAGTATAGACATATTTTCATGACCTGTCATATGATAGAGATTCTACTATTCTACTAACCTTGAATCCTTGATTCTAATATTCGTAAAGGGAGGGTTAATGCATGGTTAATTTGGTCGTTTTTTCTGGTGGATATTATCTTTGCATGATCCTTTCTGCGGCGTGATCTCTGGTTTCATTTAACTCGTAGCCGCCTTGCGCCATCCTAGGTTGGCGTGATGGTCAGGCCTTGCTCTTCCGTGTGTATGATCGTTGTTCCCATCTTCCCTGGTGCTCTCGCATCCATCAATGAGCTGTGTTCTGAGTGAGAAAAGGTTCTCTCGCGGCTATTGCTTTGATGTTTATCTCGAGGCAATGAGCAGCTCAACGGCTGGCAGAGACCAATGGAGTTGCTGAGTAGTTCAATGGCCGTCACAAAGGTTGTTTCATTCTAACGGCATGCCATCGCCAAGGGGTGACGTTCATCTGCTAAATAGCATGAGTAGGTGACTCTGCATGTCGGAGGAGAGTAGTATTCTAGGTGTGTAGTGTGGCACTTTGACACCTATAAATGACGAACTTTCTAACGTAGAGCAAGGTGCTGGGGTACGCAGCGTGATGTCTGCGTTGACAGGTTTGGTCGGCGGCTCAGAGACCCTCTTGTTGTAGCTCTTTGAATACGAACTCCTCCGAGCTCGGCCACCCTTAACAGAGTTACAAGTACGGCCCCAGCATTTCTCGGGACCAACGGTGCCGCCCTTATGACCAAGTGACTTTCGACCCTCGAGAGCATCTCCAAGCTTGCCATTGAATCTGACCCTCTCCCACCTCATGGTTTCTTTTTGTAGAAACCAGAGAAATCGTCTTCAGTTCGCTTGAATTGGATCCAGCCTTCTATTGCTGCCTAAGTCTGTGTATGTGCACGTGTGATCAAGAGCACGTCGCTGCCGATTGTCTTGCAAAGTTTCTCTTGTTTGGTGCCTCGACGTTGTTCAAGGAGGTAATTCTTTCTGCCTCAGCTAGACCCCCTACCTTGTTTGCTAGCCTTGAGCACTATAGTTCCTGGGGCTTCTTCATTTCGGCTGTGTCTCTCTCCTCTTGCTACGCCTACTATTTGGTGGTGTGAAGCTCGTGTAACTCCTTCTGTTAGCTACATAGCTCTTGGCATTATCCGTTGACTGGACAACGGGTTGGTTCGAAAAGTTGTCACCATCTCTTTGGTAATCAGTGCGTTCGGTAGCAATCAGGGGATCGCATCCGTGTGCATGCTTGCTCTTCAACAAATTTTGCCATGCAATCGTGAAGGTGTGTGTTTGTGGCCTCTCAAGCAAAGGTCCTAGTCGTCAGGTATGTCTCATTTTTCGGATAACTGCTTGTTGCGCTTGTAGCTCCTTGACAAAGGAGCCTGTATCCATCCCGAACATGTCTTAATTTTCTTACACACCATTTTTTTGCAGGAGTATAGGGAGATCCAATCGTGGCACTCCAACATTGTAATGGGTCCTTCCGAGCCTACGGTGGATAGAGGTTTTGAGGAGACAATCGCATAAGTGCAAAAGATTCAAAAAATGCACCGTTACGGCAAAGGATTTTGATGGCATCTCGTGTTCGGCCTTCAAGGATTCCTCCCCTCTAGCTTATTCTGCTTTAGGAGGCTCTCTACACTCACCAATGTATGATAATGGAGTATGCCATATGATCAATAGTGTTATAGGTAATATGAAAAAAAGTGTGTGTGTGACTCTTCGATATCGACGTAGTGTCGTATTTGGTCTTTCGACACAATACGTCAATCGCTTGATTTGTCATGTAATATTTGAGTTGTCTTTTGGGCCATGCATTTGTATGGTACTTATCTCTCTGCACTGGGCCGCACCGCTCAACTCAGTTAGATAAGTAACTCTACATTTCGATACTTGGTTGTAATACTCGACTTTCGATGTCGCTATAAGGACTCCTTCCTCCTGTTTTGAAACTAGCTCATACGATTTAGTTGCATGTGTTGTTCACCAATCTTAGAAGGGTAATAGGATTCAACACTTGGTCATTTATTCGACTTGTGGTGTTGTTTTCTTAGGTACATATTTTGCAAAATAATTAGTCTTTGACACTTGGTCATTCATTTGGATTTCGGTGTCATTGTACCTTTCATCATAGCAAAATTGTTTAGCCTTCGACACATGGTCATTTATTTGGCTTTCGATGTCGTTGTATCTTGTCATAGGATATAATAGTCTTATCTTCAACACTTGGTCGTTTGTTCGACTTTAGATGTTGTACTTTAAATTTATCCCTTCTCTTAAGCCCCAGCCTGCAAGGGATTGGTTCCTGACCCCTACGCCTACAAGGTGATGGGACTAGATGGGACCACTTCTAAGGTCAGGTTCTTGGACTCTTTCAAAGAGAGAGGTAATGGCCTTTTTTATCCCTGCATAAGAAGCATGCCTATTTGATTTAAAGTTCACTCTATGCATTCACGTAGTCACAACCCCCCCACATATGCATTATGTTGAAATAAAGATGAAAATTAAGTTGACTTTGATTTAAAGTCCACTTTATGCATTCACATAGTCACAACCCCCCTCATATCACGTACTATTTGTTGTATTCCATAAGTTTTATTAACAGTGACGTTGTATCATGCGAGTATCATGCACTACATGCTATTAACACATGGATTTTGTATATGCAAAAATTATATTTGATTTCAAACTTCTATACAGTTTTTTCTTCGAGATGGAAGGTTCTGTTGGCTCTAAGCATAAGCATTCATTAACATTGAAACAACACAAGCAAGTTAACCAAGCACTTTGAGAGCAAATACTAGAGCAAACAAATAGCTTGCACGAGAGACAAATGGAGACCATAATAGAGAGCACTGATAGATTGAGTAATTTTAAGACCAAGGTTATACAAGACACAAAGGGGATGCTAGAACAATGTGCTCAAACCCATGAGCTTGCTAGCATTGTAAGCGGGGATTCTGATGCATTGCTTTGGGTTAAATCCCAAACTAGTGATGTCCATGCATGGTTCAAGCAAACATGTGCTATAAGACCAGGATTTGCAAATGATGTTAGTGCATCGCAGATGGAAAAACGGGATGCATTATGGGCTATACATAAAAGTAAGGTCCTACAATATGATAAGAAGAACCTTAGAATTGAGAGTTGGGAGAAGAAGTCAGCCTTAAAGTTTGGCATGGCAGAGGAGTGAGCTGAGCAAGGTGAGGAAGTGGGTGTTGTGCTCTTGAAAGGAAAGGTGCCTAGAGGTGAAATACAAAAGCTACAACAGTGAGCTAGTCACATAAGAAATATTACTTTTGTGACATACATGACAAATCAAGAGATCTTCCTAGGTGAGGATTGGATCTGGAACATATGGAACTATCTATTGAGTCCCTCTCATAGGATCTCCTGGTTTCTTATAACACATGTGCTATGCTGGCAAGCAATACACAGGTACTGTTGGTGCTCGTAGACAAGAAGTACGAAGAGAAGGAGACATGCAGATAATACATCATGTCCTCATCTGAGTTATTGCTGCTACCTGAGAGGAGCCTCTCTGGACCATCACACCATACTTCAATGGTGGTAGCTTATCTCAAAATTTTCTCCAATTGCCATTTAATAAAGGATTCTTTAGGCATTATGTTGATACACACTTGAAGGGAGGAACTGAGAAGAAAGCACAAGCACAAGGCAATCTAGAGTATGCAATCATAGGCTTTGGCAATGTGGTCCAGAGAATCAATTACTTTTGTGCCAACGTGCACCACTCTTCTAGCTAGAGTAGCACGCTTGCATAAGGCCTAATGGTTCCATACAGACTTGCATCCTGGCAACATCTTTCTTGATTTTACTCCAAATGGTGCATGTCGAGTTGGAATCATTGATTGGGGAATGCTTTATGATAAGAATAAAAACTTGTGCATGTTCCAAGAGAGCCCGAGGAGCCTAAGTAGCATAGAGAGAGACACACACAGATGAGAAGAAGACAACATAGAGATGATAAGGAAACAATTTCAAAAAAGAAGTGGAAAGCCTAAAAGTGACAGGTCATACAATGCAATGAGAATATTTTGCACAAGTCATGCGGGACATGGGTGTGTGCTGTGTTTTTATTTAGTATTTACCAATCTGGAAGAAGTGAAATTTTTAATGAAAAGTCTCAGCTGTCAATGTTTGAAAAAACTAGTGGTCATATTTTTTCGCCTTTGATTGTACACATCACCAACTTGTGCCCCTAAACAATTACAAAGAGGCCCAAAATGGAAAAAAAAAGTAAATGGTGAAATGGCCCGCTAGTGGGTTTGATGCTATGGATTAAGAAATGGATCCACCTTTGGAATGCTTATGGGACTCATTGCAAGGTGGTGACTAAAAAAGGAACCAATGTAAAATGATAAACAAGGTTGGATTTATTTAATGAACATTGCACATGTGTCAACAATCAATATATCCATTTATGGGTGAATTAAGCTACAAATATCAAACGTTTAAGACCGCCATGCAATAGCTCCTAACCAAATTAGAAAAAGTTTTTGATTGTGCCCTCTTATATATCCATACGATTGTAGCATATCATTAGACACCATCTAAACCATAGCAAAGGTTCTCAATTGGTTGACTCCTTTGGTTTGTGGGAAGATCAAATAGTGCACTTTCAAGTAATCACTTGGTTTCATATATGTATAGAATAGTTATTGAAGTTTTCAAAATATTTTAGATATCCTGTATACTCCAAGATGCATGCTTCATAGGCATTTTATCATTTGCAGTAGTTTTATGATCTCATTTATGATGCCAATTGGATAATATTTTGATCTTATATTTAAGTTAGAATGTCTAGATTAGTTTAGACACAAAGTTCGTCAAATTCCATTGAGAAATGCATAAGTTACGAATCAAGCAAGTTATCCATATACAATATATTCCTTGAAGCTCACAAACAATGGCTACACACGCATTGACCGTACTTTACCAAGACCTTGTGGTAGCTCTACCTGCATCTTAGAGAATGTGCTCTAATCCAATGGAAGCAACTCCAACAGAAGTAGTATCTTTCACTTCATCATAGTTATATATAATTATATATGGATTTTCACACACACACACTTACCATGTCTTATAAATGCATACACTCATGATCCCTACACAAATTACCCTAATAAGGAGTCATCTCATTATGGAATTCATTGTGCTCTTTATTACAATTAACCTTGTGTTTGTTGATTGTGTTAGAATATTAATATTATTTGTATTCTCTCTATAATTGATTTTTTCATGCATGTCTTTGCCAGAACTACTTAGCAATATGGAAGCAGAGCAACGAAAAAAATGGTTGAAAGTCATTAGACGACATCTTTGTATAGGGATAAGCAAAATGCGTAATAAACAAATAACATATGCAACTAGTAATGCAGTTTGCATAGAGTGTTTCTATAATGAGGTCATAGCAAATACAATGGGAGAGATGCTTATCTTCAGTGAAATGAATAAAGATGGAGTAAGTCACATGATCAATAGTATCATAGGTAATATGAAAAAATGTGCACAAGACCTTCGAGATGAATTACCTACTAATATTGACATGGAAAATTTAGATTTTTGGGATCTGAAGTGGAAAGAGGAGAAGGCTAGAAGCAAGAGGGCAAAAGACATAGATTCACATTTCACCATTTCAAAGCATGTGCGATATGAACAATTAAAACACACATGTGATCCAACTTCCAAGGCATGGTTAGCCATGGAGGGTAGTAACAGGAATGCTTCTCACAAAGCACATTAATTTGAAATGCCAATTGTTCAATTGTGTTAGGTGTCCCCCATGAGGCTATAGAGGGTGAGAATCTTGGTGCTAGCTCATTTGGGGTGTGCTTCAAAGTCACTTTCCATGGCATCTCTTTCTTTCCTCGAAGTATCACTTATGCAGCAAAGCGCTACAAAGGGGACATATCTCACACACTTAATTCATTTGATAAGGATATGGGATGCAAATATCACATCTAGGGATTGTTAGATGCATAGGATTTACGAGAAGCTTACCTTGGGTCAACATTTTTCCATACTTCCATGGAGGGATATGATGATGTAGCTACCCTTTGCCAAAGAAAGGGACATTCAGAAAGCAAGTATTGTGCTTGAAAGGAAATGGAGTCACTAGGAGAGAACCAAATCCAGTGCTAGATGATGCAGACCTTACTAGATTAAAGGAATTTGTGGAAGCTACCCCAAACATCATGCATGCAATGGTTGATGCATTAGCAAATGTACGCCAAGCAGGAATTATACGTTATGGTCTACACCCTTTCAATGTCATGCTAGATCTAAAGGTCAATGTCTGCGGGTTGGCATTATTAATTGGGGACTACTACTTCGATTTGGTGAATCGGAAGAATCTATTAATTTTGTAAAAGGCCCTCCACATATGGATGATATAACTTATGATATTAAGAAGGCTAGGGCAATAAGACAGAACAGATTTCAGCCTTGGCAAGCTCCAAAAATAATAGACCCTGAGAATAGTAATGCTTATAGTAAAGAATCAGATGTCTATGCCTTGGGATATATGATTAAAGAGCTTATTACTTTCTATAAAGAATGTAAACAATACTATTTCAAGGAGGATTACATAAAACAGTTGGCATGGAGTGGCAAGTTGCAGCATGTTTATTTCAATGTGACCAACTATATGTTTGTGGAAAAATAAAATAGGATGACATTGGCTGAGATGAAAAATCGATTGGTAAGATTTAATACTCAACCCCATGCTTGTTTACAGCCTACGATTGTGATGATGCCTCAATTTTTTAAATCCGCTTTGATTATCAGGCTACTCTTTGGAAAATTGTATTTATTAACTATAATATTACCCTTTATTGCATTTTTAATACTAGTATATGGTTTTATGCTATTTGAAATTATTAAGTGTTGGAAAATGTAGTTTCATATTGTGCAGGAAATTTGGATAGAACATGCCTCACTGATTTGATTCATAGTGTTTAACAAATGCAAATATTATTTGAAGATGACTTCATGTTTGTGAAGCTTGACCATATTCTCTATTTACTCTTTCTTGTGCCCTTAAGGTTGAAAGTATGCAAACTCTTGGTTCATCCCATGTCACAGTCATCCATTAGGATGGATAACTACATAAATGCAATTGGATTAAAGAAACATAAAAAGACATGTCTTTAAAGAGATGATGGCTGAGAATATAGAGAGAGAATAGTACTTATGGATACATATGATGTAATATAAACCTAGCAATGCAGCTTATTGATGAGATGAATGTTGCTATAACACTAGCAACATAGAAAATATGCTCTTTTACAAAAATATGTTTCTTAGAGTTGTATTTGTGTGGTAGACTTGTATTAAATTTGAAAACCATATAGTAGACTTGTATCAAAATTGATTATGCTATTCCTTTTCTTTGTAAATTATTCTATTCATTTTAAAATGTATTTATGCTTAAGATGTGTATAGCTTTTATTATAGATGTGTTATATTTCATTTGCAATGTACTTGAAGTGCAAATAATCATGTGAAGATAAGAAGTTTGATGCTATTACTCTCAACAAAGTTTTAGAGACAATAATTTTTGTGCTATTTAATGTTCAACTAATGCAAGAATAAATTGTAAAATAGGTACTTACCATGGGAGAAAGAAGAAAGTTCAAGTTTTGGGGAAAATTACCAAAATGACGTCTTTTTTATTACCTTGCATGTCAATAGGCACTTATGCAAACTCAATCATAATAGCAAATACACTAGAGAATGTACTATCAAATCCTTCTTCCTTGAATGATGAGGAAATTTATGGGACTCCAAAACATGCTTTAGGCACAACACATCATGCTAAAAGTCAATGTTTAAGATCGTTGATAAATGATGATAGTTTTAGCAGGGATTTGAGTTTTCTGGTCTTGGAAGTAGGCCAATCAAGCTTACATAACTGTAATCAAGGTAATGCAATTGTTATAGATAATGCATTAGTTGGCACACCATTGAATGCAATTGTCAAAGAGAATGCATCAACCAGCACACCTTTGTGATGAGGCGTTGGATTTAAGTGGATTGGAAAGTGGAAAAATGTTAGAAACAATGTCATCCATGCAAACAGCAACAGAGGAAGCCATTGAAAATGCATCAAAAAATTACAACTCCTCAAGTAAGCAGAAGAGAAAGAGAGCTTGGGATTTTCACAGGAATTTTCAAGAAGATTGGTTAGCTAAATATCCTTGGTTGGAGGTAGACAAAGTGGACACTGGGGATGCACCAAAGTGGGCTATTTGTAAAATATGCACATGGGCAAGGAAAAAGGAGGCAAGGTTGCAATTGAAGAAATAAGCTGTCTTTTGATTCTATTCAATTTACAACAAGGTGAACTACATTCAATGGGCCTGCCTGATGGAAATGCAATGTCTTTTTTTTGTGTTCCAATGTAATTGGTGGTTTTAACAAGAGATTCAGGATGGGAAAGAAATTGAAATGCTGAAAGAACAAATGTTGGAAGAAGAGACAAAGCTATTGAAGGAGGCACTGGCAAAGAGAACTACAAGCAGCCAAACAACTATGCCAAGACTATGAACAAGCTATCAGTAGTAGAGGATCAATTTGAATCCCTACAAGGAACCCCCAAGTGTTCGAGAAAAGGGGGCATCAATCTACACGCAGAGGCAAGTGTTGTTTCTAGGTCGGAGGATGGAAATGCATACATAGATGAGGAGGCTAGTTGTGTAGAGTCTTGGGCATCAGCATTGCTTACACATTTGAAAAAGACAAAGCATCCCACGCTTCCAAACAGTGCATGCCACATGGATTTGTGCAACTTCGACCCTATCACAGAAATTATCGAAAAGAACCTGCAAGGAACCCCCAAGCGTTCAAGAAAAGGGGTCATCGATTTGCACACAGAGGCAAGTGTTGTTTCTAGGTCAGAGGATGGAAATGCGGACATAGATGAAGAGGCTAGTTGTGTAGAGTCTTGGGCATCAGCATTGCTCACACATTTGAAAAAGACAAAGCATTCCACGCTTCCAAACAGTGCATGCCACATGGATTTGTGCAACTTTGACCCTATCATAGATATTATCGAAAAGAACCTTCACTGATTTATTAGGATGACATGTCGACGACCATCAATCAGGGAAGAAGTGTAACGCAGAACCAGCATCCAGAATCTATGGCCGAGGAACAGAGAACATCAAGGGTACTTACAATGGCAAGTTGTCATCCTCGCCAAGGGGAGATTAGAATACCAATGTGAATGGAATACATATTCATCCACTCGCAAGATTTTCGAGAGGGAGGTTGGCTTCTTCCCTAGCTTTTCTTAATAGGTTGAAAGAATAGGCTACTTGGGAAAGAGGTAAGTAAAGCTCTTTGGGAATTCTACCATAACCAAAATCTCTCTCCCCCCTGTCCCTCCTTCCCACTCTGATCCCCCACACACATAATGTGAGTGTCTCTCTGATCCCCCCCCACACACAATGGCTCACAAGTGCATTAAGGAATGCATCGTTTTACATGGTTTGCATGTTTCGATGGACAACTGTTGGAGTTGCTTGATCCTCGGTGTTTGGACTCCAATGGTTCTCCTATTCCCTTCTTCAAACCCAACACAACATCAACTCTGTCTCGCATGAGATAGTAGCAAGGGATTCGCTCATGAATGATAAACTGAGGACAGAATAAAGAACAATTGAACTGTGGGGATGACGTAGAAATATCTCTAAGAGGGAGAAAAGTAGCGACAATGGACGGCAACATGATGGCGTGGAAAATAAGTAGAACGTTGGCAGGTAGTTGAGAGACACAGAAGTGAGCAAACCAAATATGCCATTGAGACAGCACCTAAAAGCTAGAACGCCCTTACGACCAAGAATCGGAGAGGCTGACAACAACATCAGATCCTATAAGAGAAGGGAGTCCTCATCTATAACCAAGAAATCATAAACATAGATGCAAAGAAAGATTTCAAGAAAATGGATTGGCTCTTGCCGCTGACTTGATTCCAGAGATAGACGAGTCTCGACCTATAGATTGGAGCCCCGTCTTCTTAACCAAGTGGGTTTGCTATCCAGCAACCCAAGCTGCCTTGCTTCAACTAGACCATGTTGCCAAGCGTTGCTCCTTGTTTCAGAGTGGTTGAAGTCACGACTAGAACTAGTCTCGCATTGAAGTCCTAGTCGCTGATCCATTCCCAGAATTGGTTCACCTCACCGGCGTCAATTGGGATGTAAGTAGAGATCACAGGGAGGGGTTCACCGTCCACATCGATGCTAACCCCCACTGTAGACCCCTCCTTATGCTCAATGCTCTTCGAGGCTTTGAGCTCCTTGCAAGAGAGGATGGCTGTGAGCCTCCTGAACCTTATTTCCTGCAAGTAGTAAAATCATCAAACTCCTTAAATAATGAAGCTAAGAAAAAAGTGTCTTCCTCTCCCAATTTCAATTCCTAAAGGCAGACAACATTGGCTTTCCAATGGTGAATCCTCTCGGCAAGGACCCATCTCTTGGCTTTGAGGCCAAGACCATGTACATTCCAAGATAGAAGTTTAACTAGCATCGTTAACAGGAAGGTTGGGGCCACCCAGAACTTCGAACATGTTCATCCTACTCGACTTGCCCTTCTTCCCATTTCCTTTGCCAAGGTGGTTCTCTTTCTACGGGTTTTTCTTGCTGAAGCTAGGAATGTCTTCATCAGAGAAGCCGAGCCTCTGTGGCAACACAAGATGGTTAGTTGAAGATGATTCTCCCAACGGAGCAGCTTTCTAATCTTGGGATGCTGGGGGGCCTTGGCCTTGCCTCATAAAGTGACCAATCTCCCTGCATGCAAAGCATGCATTAGGGAACAGACTGAAGCAAACTCGAATGCGGATAGGTTCGAAGTCTCCTGTATCCAGTTCCATGACCTCCGGGGGTTTTTGAGAGATGTCCCACAGAATACAGACTTTGGGGGTAGGATTCGCTTCAACTGCTCAGGGTGGGGGGGCGAAGATAACTTGGCCCAACTCCTTTGCCACCTCATGTATCACAAGTGTGAGTGTAACAGCTTTGTTACATAGTTGGTTTACATGACAACTTTGTTTGCTTCATGATTGGTGCTTACTTGATGCAAATTCTCATGGCCATCTCGAGGGAAATTGCATTGCAATATGCGTGTCTGTGCTATGTTGCCATGGCAGCACTGATGGACACGAAGTCTACCTACATGAGGAGTCCATGTTACAGGTTTGGTTGCATATGCTGCAGTGCATCATTGGTCACGCACCAAAGTGCAAGAAGACAATAAATCATCGCAAGAGGCACTACAAACATGTCTGTTGCACTTTTCCAAGGCCACAAAATTTTATGGAGGACTATTTGCTTGGCTCCTATCCTGCAAGCATGTTTAAGAAGCATCTTTGAATGAGTAGAGATACATTTCAACATATGTGGAAGGCTGGCTCCACATATACAATTTGGAATAGAAAGCAAGATTCAAATTATTGCTAAACAGATGCGACATGGATCTTTATTGGCTCTTCCGCAATAAGAGAAGGGTATTCTCAGTACGCAGGGTTCCGAGGCTTTTTGTCACCTACAGATATATTGGTGTTGTCGGTTTTAATATAAGTGTAGCTTAGGACCTCGAGTCGTATTCGAGTCGTATTCCAATAAGAGACATAGGCTTAAGTGTGGTAAGCAAGCATAGTGCATGCATGTGTGAAAGGAACGTGCATCATCATGGTTGGGATAATGAAGGCTGTCACCTCCATTGGGGGTTAAAAGGTTTAGAAAGAGTTTAAGAGTTAGAGAGAGGTTCAGGGTTCAGAAGAGGTTCCAAGGTTTTGGATGGATTTTAAGGGTTAGAAGGAGGATCCAAGGTTCAGGATAAAGTACATGGAAGAGAACTCCTCTTCCTCATAGATCATGAAGGTCAAGGGTTGAGAGACTAAGGGTTTAGGGGGAGCATAGGAGTGGGAGAGGAAGAGGGTGTAAGAGCATGGGAGAGGAGGAGAGAGAGGAAGAGGGAGGAGGAGAGGGAGGAGAAGGGAGGAGAGAGGAGGAGAGGGAGGAGAGAGGAGAGGGAGGAGAAGGGAGGAGAAGGGAGGAGGAGAGGTTGCAAGGTTGGAGGAGAGGGGTGGAGGAGTTGCAAGGTTAGGACATGCTTTTGAACATGGAGTGCAAGGAAGCATGGACACTTGGAAACAATTGCTTAGAATACCAAAGTAAAACTCAACACAATGCCCCAAAGAGTATGGGCTTCATTCCATTATGGGGTATTTATACAAGTTGGAGAGCTTCTCTCTCTGCATGTAGGTATTGTAAGACATTCTCTCTCTACATGTAGAACTTGCATCTAGGATGCGCATATAGAAGTTGCATGTTGCATGTAGAAATCGTATGTAGAAGTTGCATGTAGAAGTTGCATGTAGGACTTGCATGTTGAAGATGCATGTTAAGAATTCCTAAGAGAGATCATTTCTAGTCTTATGCAAGTACAAGTAGAGCTTTGCCGCTACTCTACACACACATTCTATGCTACCTAAATCTATGTTGGCACAGAGACAACATATCCTCGAATCTATTTTATTACATGTCCTCGATTTATGGCTTATTGTGATCACGGACTTGGTATGCCATGCACGTAACCTAGTGACTCTGAAACTTGTGGCGGGCTAGTCGATCCTTCTACAAAGCCTTAGCACCATACAATTTCTTCTCTGTTTTCAAGAAGCCTGTATTCAGCATTTATTCGAACAGAGATATTTGGCACAAGTGTCGGAGATGATGGCAGGGCAGGGAGAGAATCTGGGGACATGGGAGAGTAATATGGAAGAGTATTAGTTGTGGGAGAAAAATTAGAGGGAAGTGAGGGAAGAGCTGGGCAAATGGTTTGAGCAGCTTGGTGATCCTCGAGGGTAGGATTAGCAAGGGAAGGGAAGAAGTTAGGTCTGAGGGGCTAGTAAGTTTGTGAGTGTTGGGTTAGTTGAAAGTGATGAGAGGCATGAGCAAAGAAACAATGAAGGGAGTAGATATTAGGCTGGAGCTCAGGGAAGGTTAAGAGGGTGGTAGCAGCAAGGATAAGTGAGGTTAAGAGATTGGCATAGAGAGTGGTTAGATATGGGAAGTTAGATGTCAGATAGGCCATGTCATCCTCCAACACTTCTTTTTGTTGGTGCGATGGGACCATCAGCTGCTGCAACGGTGGGATGTTGGTTATGTCATGCCCTATAGATAATATTGTTGGCTTTTGTAGCAATGGCAACAAACTACCAATGACCCTAAGAGGAGGACTGCCCATGAGGCGGCATACATATGTGACGAAAGCATATGTCCTGAGTGTAATAAACCCGGGCATGTGTAGACAAGTAGGATATATTTCTTTCATCTTTGGACAAAAGTCTTAGCAAATTTTGCGCAAAGCTTTTGTCCCTATGGAACGTTCCCATTTGATGTTCGGATTAGTGAATATGATCTTGAGTTGGAGTTGTTTCCATTGGATAAGCACTCGTGCTTTTAGATGATCCTCCGCTTGTAGAGTGGCCACAAGCTCTTAATATACCAGCGTCATGCACTATAGTGGGACTTCATTTGTGGTGTCTTCCATTGCCTCACTGTTTTGCACTAGTAATTGGAGTTCAAGCTTTGAGATAGCTATCTTTTGGAATTGCATCTCATCCATTTTTTCCTTATACTTATGGTCGATGGATGTATATGCATTCTTAAGCTTTTTCATTTGCAAGGCGACGTGTGCTTGTTGAGGAATGACTTCACTGGTAGTCTTGCTTTAGCTACCTACTCGGCAAAACAAATGTGTGGAGTGAGAGAGAGCAATTTTTGCCACACTTGACTCCCAGGATTGTTGATAGGAATGTTGCTCCTTCCTTGAGAAGAGGGTTGATGATGGTGCGAAGTAATATCCCATCCCTATAGAACTTTGTGCTCTTGGTAAGAAGAGGCTATATTTCAAGGAATTAGCATCATTAAGCCTTGTGGGATATTTTGCACCTTGAGTTGGGAGTGAGAAGGTCCTCTAAATCACTGTATAATCAAGTATAATACTGAGTTGACTCTGATTTATAGTGATGGTGTTGTACTTGCCAACTTGTGCATCGTTGGAGTGGTAAGAATGGAGAAATTCCATGATGTACGTGATCATTGTAGGACTGTCCTCTAAGGATTTTAGGCACTCAAACAAACTGCCAAGACCCCTTTGCTCTAAGAAAGCTTTTGTTGCATTGGAAAGTGCATAAATTGATGTAGGTGGCCACACAAGCTCCAAGGACTGATCCTCATCAATGGTTGTGTAGGCCGGTGGTGATTGGGGTGGCATTTGTACTTCTTATGTCTCCATGTCATGCATAGAATCCTCATCAAAGTTATCACTCTAAACCACAAATGCATGTGGTCACCTTAGTTGAGAGGAGGTAGATGGCTGCGAACTCTAGAGGGGGTCTCGTGGTTGAGGTGGTGGGCTCTTTCTTCGCATCCTCTTTAGTGGTAGCATTGTTTTTGAACTTGCATCCATTTTGATATGGTGTACCATTGATCATTAAATCAGTTGGTATGCAGGAATGAAAGTTGTGTATGTGTAGTGTGAAAGATGTTATTTTAGCACATGCTTTGAGAGTGGAATGAAAGTGTGTGGCACAATTATTCACACAATCTACTATGTGTCTAAGAAAAAGTGTGTGAGTGCACATGACCTAATAACTAGGTAGGGACTAACTTTTTTTTTTTTTCTGGGATTTCATATTGCACCTAGGATTCATGCATCACTTTTGAGCCCTAGGTTGAAATTGGTTGATGCTACCTATATGTGCGAAGATGTATATATGTGAGTGAGTGCTCGTGATACAATCTAATACTACCTAAGGAAGACTTAGGGTTCCTAAATCTTCATTATTATCGGGGATGGTTTGTGTGTTGATGTAGTAGCGCTTTAGACGGCTCACGTTTATGGTTGTGTTGAATTGGACTCCATCCAATGTTTCTAGCAACACAGCTCCGATGGGATTCAATTTCTTAACTCTATAAGATCCTTGACCTAGATATTTGAGTTTTCCCTTGTGGACTTTGGCATTGTATAGCAAAACCAGGTCACCTTTCTTGATGTCTTTGGCTTTAAGGTTTATCAAACCATGCCTTTCTTCTACGTTTTTCTATTGTCATGGCATGGTAAGCGACTAATCTAGTCTCTGTATGTTTTTCCAATTGATACAGTCTTTCTTTCAAGAATGCATAATCTCCCATGTGTTACTGTACTACTATGCATAGGCTTGGTATTACACATTCTAGTGGGACCACAGCTTTACACCAATTGAAAATGTGTATTCCCTGTACTGACCTTGAGTGTCGTTCAGCATGCCCATAACACTGCATTTAGTTTCTCTGCCCAATCAAAACGCTTTGGGTCTACTACCTTGGTAAGGATAATGCATAATATTTTATTGGTGGTGGATTCGGCCTGTCCATTCCCTTGGGGTAGTAGGGTGTGCTTTTTCTATGGATTACCATAAAGCGAGACAAGAGTTCTTGGATAACCTCATTGATGAAATGTGTGCCTCTATCCGACACATTTTCAATGGGACATCCAAATCGGGTGATCACATTCTCATATAAGAATCTTGATGTGCTTCTGGCATCTGTCAATCTGACTGATTTAGCTTCAGGCTATTTGGTAAAGTAATCAGTGGTCACAATGATGTAGCATGCCTATGTTCCCTTTGCCACTGGATGGATGGGACCCATAAAATCAATCTCCCATTTTTCAAATGGCTTTTGTGCAATGACTATTATTAGGGGATTGAAGGTGTTGTGTTGTGGTTTATTAGTTCGTTGGCATACATTATAGCTTTTGACATATTCATAGGCATCTGCCCAAAGTGTTGTCCACCAGTAGCCTGCGAGAAGAACTTTTCTTGCTATTGCTTCCCCTTGGAAGTATCCTCCTACAATGCCTTCATGGACTTCATTGAGGATTGGCATGATCTCATGTGGCATTACACATCTCCTTAAAACCCGGTCCTTGTCCATCTTGTATAGTTGTCCTCTGCAATGAGATGATAGGGTGCAACTTTTAAAATTAGTTTTTTGACATCCACTACTTTCATTTCAGGGGGTGGTCTTCTTGCCATTAAGTATCCAATGATATCTGCACACCAATCTGGAACAGCATCTATTTGAAATAGTGTGGCATTTGGCAAGTCATCTTCTACTCCAGTGGATTCTTCTCCCGTCTTGACACGAGACGTGCGATCGGCAATGTAGTGTTGGGCAACCTTGCGAACCACTATTTTGAAATTGAATTCTTGAAGCAAGAGGAGCCACATGGTTATTCCTCCTATCAACACGGACGGTTCACTAGATAAAGTAATGCTTGATGATAAGTGTAGAAGACAAAAATTAATTGCCAAAAATAGTGTCAAAATTACTTAACACTATACACCATTGCCAAGGCTTCTCTTTCTGTGGTGATATAGTTGATCTCTGCATCATTGAGTTGTCGGCTGGCAAAGTAGAATGGGTAGTCTTTCTGATGTTCACTAGATTGGAAAAGCACACTCCCAATTGCATACTTGGATCCATCAATATGAACATGAAAATCAATATCCCAATTGGGAGATATAAGAATGAGTTCTGTGATTATGTGCCACTTTAAAAGGTCAAAGGCTTGGTCGCACTCTTTTGTCCATAAGAATTCCACCAATAATTTGTAAAGTGGTCCATGGCATACCACAAGATAAATCTTCTATAGTAGCTAGCATGTCCCATAAAGACCTATACACTTGTGGAATTTTTAGGAGGAGACAATTCCATGATGATTTTGATTTTGTCCATGTCAGTTGCACTCCCATGTTGAGAAATGATATGTCCCAAAACAAGTCCGTGGGTAACCATGAACTGTCACTCCCTACATTCGATTAAAACTACTTCAAGACATTTTAAGTGGTCATTATTATTTGAATGGATGCACAAATCATCCATGAACACCTATAGGAACTAATTCAAAAATGACTCGAAAGCGGTGAACATGATTCTCTGGAATGTGGTCGGGGCATTACAAAGGCCGAATGGCATGACTCTAGAGGCAAATATACCCCATTCTGTAGCAAATGTTATTTTTTATTGGTCATCAGCAGGAGCAATTTGCACTTGGTTATAGCCATTAAATCCTAACTGCACATTTTCAGCCCCTGTTTCAAGGTCCTAAGGAAAACCTAAGTCCTTATTGGAATGGATCTTTAGGTTCACTATTCCATTCAAGGTCAACCATAAAGAATGGCACTTTTGGATTGATTGGTTCTTCATGTGTGAGTGTTACATAATTGTATTTCTGATATTTCTTGCTATGAAAATTATTCTATTGTAGTCAAGTGTGACTATGGCAAATTATTCCATAGGAGCACACCGGACGCGGCGGGGTCCTAGTGGATGCTTTGTGGGGTTTAGTTGGGGATGCCTAACTACCTGTGTTTTTTCCAAGCTGGATAGTTAGTATTATGGGTGATTCCATGTTAATACTAATGTCGCTAGTGTTACTAGTGTTATAGCAATTGGTCGCAAGGTGTGTATTTTGATGTCTGTATATCAAGCATACAATTGTGTTGGGATTAGCTGGTGTGATGAATCATCAATTGATTGTAATAACTAACACAACTGGCAGCTTGAGTACAGATGATGAGTTGGATAATGAGGAACGAAGATGGTGAAGGTAATTTGGATCGATCGAAGTATCCAATGGCTGTCAAAGGCCATGGGCCATATTGTAAAGTAATGAATTTTAAGCCGTGGGCTAATTTATTTTAATTAATTATGGATGAGAGCATATTAAGCCTTGTGATATTTTAAGCTCATGGAGCTATGTTGATCAATCCATCTGATTATGGACAATTGATGCTTTTGGATGTACTATTATTGGCTCTTTGCTTTTTGGAATTACAATTATAAATACTCTAGATGGGAAGCAAGAGCCACCATCTAGGGGGGTAGACTGGACCTTGGCTTCAATTTGCGAGAAGATGGGATCCAATGTATGGTAGTGTCAATCGTCACCAATGCTTGGATCCAATTGTTGACATTGCTTTGTGTATCTCCCGCTAAGGCATGTTGTTGCAGGGAGGCTGATTTTCTTGAGATCGTCGATGAAGAGGTTTCATCCAACACTCTAGGCACAATTGGTTTTACTCATGTCCCCACATTGATTCTCACTGCGGTGTTGCAATTTTGGATTATCAATCTATCAGTTCCCCAATCATGGAGGATTAATGCTTCATGCAACCAAGTGCGTCCAAGCAAGATTTGATAAGATTTCTTGAGGAGATCCAAGATTGTGAATTGAAGAGTAAAGCAAACTCCTGTGACTTTTGTGAACACTCCATTCACTATTCCCAAGGGCTTTGCTCGTGATTCATCTGCAAGGCGTATGTTGAAATTAGCCTTTTGCATTGGTGGGAGACTTCATTCATCATAGAGATTCTTGGATAGAACATTCACACCTGCTCCACCATCCACTATGGCTTGGACTTCATCATATGCTTTATGGATCAAAGGCACAGTGATGTTGCGTATGTCATCTCGCTCACCCATCCGTAGAGGGATATCTTCTATGTCTTCCATAGGTGGAGGGGGATCCACTAATTCAATCCATCCTTTGAAACTCTCCCAAATATTGGGATAATTCTGTTAAAGGATTCCTATTGAAATGGACATAGGGCAACTTAGAATGCTATAGAGTGCAGCGACTTCAAGTTGGTGTGGCGGTACATTATGTTGTGAATCTAGTTCCTAGCACAGAGGCTCGAGTACAATGCCAATACTTGGTGGGGCTAAGTCAAGGATTGGATCTTGTGCTTGCTTCTTAATCTTGAAGTGAACTTGTTCTTTTTGTACCCATTGTTGAAGTGCCAGAAATCGAGTCTTTTCCACTTCTGCATTAGGGTTTGGAACTTCTTTTATGTTATGATCTGGAGCTGATGTTGATGTGCTTGGCTGCTCATTGCTTGACGGAGATATAGGCACTTGTGCTTTCTTTTGGAGAGGTCTTCTTGATTGAATTGGAATAGTCGGTTCCTTTGTTGCCTCTTTTTGCTGGTGTGTAATTATATTCAAAGTTTACTATGCTTGTGGGCCCTAGACTTTGATGGTCCACCCCAATAATGCCGATTTGGATGTCAGGCTTAGCCCCATTTTGTTGTAGGATCTTATTTTCCATGGGACAATCCATACAAGCATGGCCGATGCCACAATCTCTGCAGAATCGTTGGAAAGTAGCAAGGCTACCACGATGAGGGCATTCTGCGATTCGGTGATTCTCTCCACAATCGTAGCACTTTAGTGGTACTCGCTATGTGTTGGGCCGAACTTGATTCGCACAGACGAGTATTAAACCTTCTGCTCCTTCCACATAGTACATTGGGTACTTAGCTTCATGCTCGAATTGCGAATTCCTTTTCTCGGCTTGAAGTTGTTGTATTGGAACTATCGGAGGGGCTAGATTTGGTGCTCTTGGGTATGGTCATGGATTTGGATTTCTAAGTAATTGCGGGACTTGGGTCGTGATGGGAAGATTATTTAATCTCAGAGCTGGGGGTGCTTGTGCAAGTGTTGGTTGCTTGTACATTGGGATGGGTGTCGGTTGGTATTGTTGAGGTCGAGGCGGGTTGTTGCGCATGTTGAAGATGCAACTATTTTCATCATGCCCACCAGCTACGTAGATGTGGCACCGCAACCTTGGCAATGGATTGTCGTGTGCATTGATCCTGGCTCTTAGGACCGGGCATTCATTTGCTATATGATTGGCCATGCAGTGTGGACACCATACATTTTCTCACTATGGATAAGTCTAAGGGGCCGGCTGAGACATGTGAAGCTTTTGTTCCATGGCATGCATCATTTCTTCTCGGAGCTTCATGGTCATGGCCTCTAGGTGATCTTCATGGTCATGGCCTCTCGGAACTTCATGGTCATGGTCATGGCCTCTAGGTGATCTTCACTAGATGTTTCTGCAGTGGACTTGACTTTTTTCTTTTTAGAGTGCTTATCATGCGCATTGGCTCTTCCATCATCACTACTGGTGTTAGAGTCTATCATGCCATCCTCGATGTTAATGGCTGCCACATGAGCAGCACTAAATGTTTTGTAACTGCTGTTGCTGATCTTTTTCATGTCTTTGCGGATTTTCTTCCTTAGGCCTGCAATGAACCAAGCGGTGAGGTACTTATCAAAATGTTCACTGCTTTTGCAATAATATTATTAAAGCCCATAAAGAAGGAATGTTTGGAGGCAAATAAGCTTTAAGGGATTTTTTTCAAGAGGTGTCAAGAAACATCTTAAGGTCAAAGCAAGGATACAAATACCGTGAGTACAAAAACCATATATGAAACCATAAAGCTCTGGGGAGGTCCACACCTACATGATCTCTTGAGCATCAATCTTGGAGGCCCATCTATATCTACTACGAAGCATGAGGGTAGAAAGGCAACTCAATTCATACCTGGAGATAATGAATATATATTCGTTGCAATCGAACATATCTACACTGATGCAAAAATAAAATATGGATTTAGTTCCAAAGTACCTTTTGTCAAAGTTGAGGATGAAACCACAATCAAGAGATGAACTAGGTATTAGTAACCTTACTTTTCTTTTGTCAAAAGTATAATTTACCCAGCATTATTTTTAAATTTTTATTTATAGGTGGAATGCAAAAGAGACACTCTAATAGGATTCTATGGTGCAAAAGGAGGATCATTAATGTGTATCTCACAATGTTATCTACGTGGGTCAAGGATCACATGGTTATGATAAAATTGTAAATGCTTTTTAGAAATGTCATAGGGCATTATGCTAGAGTCCTCATCGCCAATCCTCTTCATGAATGCCTTCCATGGCTAGCTCTTGTTGTGCATTATACTTGCAATTGCTTTACGGCAAAGTTCATTGGGAAGCAATGGGATCTTGTAGAGAGGTTGTGGAATGTAAAATTAAAGCATGTCATAGGACCTATAATTGGTCACACTTCTGATGGTGATACTTGTCGTCATAAGTTAATGCTAGAGGATTATATGGACAAAGGTAGCAGTCGATACGGCATTGATTGGTGTGGTTGGAACATTCAAAGGAGAGTATCCTTGTGGCCTTAAAAAAGTGATTGCCCAAGCCTACAATTCCCGATCTCCCTACCTATTACTCCAAAAATTTGCGATAGCTCGAAAAACTCCTTAGTAGCCACATTACAGAAGGAGCGGGGGCGATGTGCAACAATGTATGTGACTTATGTAAGGATCCGCTTACTAAGTGGTAGGAGAGGGTGACCCTGGTCCCCATCAATATACTACAAATTTTGAGATGGCATTGGGCATCACCTAGCCACATGGAGATCTAGTGGGGTTGAAATATGGGCAATAGATTGGCTCATCAAACTTGAGTGGCCCCCCGCCAACATCAGGTCTTCGTATTCATGGCCTCCCTAAAGGACAACGGAGTTTTGAAGCTGAGCACCCAACCTCTCCTCCTCAAGCCTTGACAGATGAAGTTGGTGCTTCCAATAAGCAAGCTCACCGCGATCCACCACTTAGGCGAAGACACCATCTTTAACGGCATTTGCACGGCTTCAACCCAAGCACCTTCACATTCAAGCAACGGCCGGCTCTTACCAGTCTGTGAGGACATGGTTAAGGGTAGCCGAGGTGAGATGTTAAAACTTGAGTCAGGCTAACATAGTTCCAAGTACAGTCACTGAAGTGCCAATCTACTCAGAAGCGATGGAGTCCTAGACCAAGCACCATTTTGTAGTAGAAGGTGCAAAAGATTGCAATAGATGCACTAATCAACAATAGCAGCATGACGCATTGAGCACTACTACACTTGAAAGACAGTCTAAAAGATATAATCAATTTCGAGTTATTGCAGAAGTAGTGGGTACAAAAGGGAGAAAGATTTTGAAGAACGTGGATACTAGATGGAATTCTTTGGTTCAACCCGTGAAGAGACTATGGGATGAATACAAAACTTTGGTCTATTTAATGCATATGGAGGCAGAAGAGGTTGAAAAGGGATACTAGCTGGATTTTCTTGGTTCAACCAATGAACAGACTATGGGATGAATACAAAACTTTGGTCTATTAAATGCATATGGAGGTAGAAGAGGTTGAAAAGGCAGATGTTTTACATCATAGACTGACCAACATAGATTCGATATTGGGATTGCGTGGAATTAGTCCTCTTTTAGACAAAATGAATATGTTGACTAAAATGTATCAATCCAAGGATATTTATATCAACGAATATGTCAAAGCAATGAAACTCACTAATTTGAGTATAACAGCAGCATATGATAAAAAGTCAAGCTCCAGTTTTCAAGACAAAGAATTGTTCAAAGATTGGAAAAGTTTTAATAGACTTGGATGGGGATTCCTCTCTTTTAACATGTGATGAGGAAGGATATGTTTGCCTTTGTGCAAATAATTAGGTTTTCAGGTTGGAAAGAGAAAAGAAAAGGCACAAAAGACTGCAATATGTAAAGAAAGAGGCTTTTTTAAAGAAAGTACAAGCAGTGAAAAATGCCCTTAGTGAAGTTGCAAGTGCAGTGGTAGATGAGATTAAAAGCAAGTTCCCACAAAATGACTTAATGGAAGCATTTACAATCATATTCCCACATTTTTGGATCAATGGATCTTGTGAAAGTATCAAAGCAGGTTTAAAAATTCATATGGATGCTCTCAAAAAACACTTTTGAAAGGACATTGACATGGATGATATAAAGTACAATGGTCCATTGGACTTTGAAAAGCTTTATTCACAATCTTCCCTTTTTGGAGAAGTCATGCACCAGCAAAGCAATTCAATGGAAAATGTTCAAATGCAAGGTTCTATGGTTCGGCTTTGGAGTGAGCTGTCCCGTAGCACATTCCTACAAGATAACATTCTGAGTACTTCAAGCTTGCAAATTTATGTCAAACATTTATTCTTGGCTCAGTTGAGAATGAAAGGTGTTTCAATACTCTAGGTTACTTCAAGAATAAGCTTCCCAATAAGCTGGATGAGAACTTAGATCTTAGCTTGAGATTGTGCTCTTGTTCTTATGATGTTAGTATCTTTCCATATGATAGAGCATTAGCACTATGGAAGTCAAGTTGTAAAAGGAAAGGCTATAATTAGCTTTTTGGACTATTCGAACTCGACTTTGAGAACTTTCTTTACAAAAGATCTTGAGATTGTACTCTTTTTCTTATGATGTTAGTACCTTTCCATATGATAGAGCATTAGCACTATGGAAGTCAAGTTGTAAAAGGAAAGGCTATAATTAGCTTTTTGGACTATTCGAACTCGACTTTGAGAACTTTCTTTACAATGTATTTGAAGGATATTCATTACCCTTCACTAATTTTATGCTTTGTATACTTTATAAATGCTAAATAATTTATGTCTTTTTGGATTGTGAAATAGAAAAAAGAGGTAGCTTTTGGTATTATTAGTTTTAAATGTTGTCTATTTCATGTCTTTTTAGATTGTGAAATAGAAAAGAGAGGTAAGCACTATGGAAGTCAAGTTGTAAAAGGAAAGGCTATAATTAGCTTGTCGAACTATTTTTTTCAGTTGACTTGGAGAACTTTCTTTACAATGTATTTGAAGACCATTCATTACCCTTGATGAATTTCATGCTTTGTATAATTTATAAATACTAGCTATTTCATGTCTTTTTAGATTGTGAGATAGAAAAAAGAGGCAGTTTTTGGTATTTTTAGTTTTAAATGTTGGCTATTTCATATCCTTTTAGATTGTGAAATAGGAAAGAGAGGTAGCTTTTGCTATTATTAGTTTCCAACATATTTGGGAACAATGAAAGTTTTAAAATGATCTAGAATATTTTGCCAAAATTTGAAAGAAAATTTATAATAAAAGTTGAAATTCGACAATGATTTGAAACTTTATAAAATTATATATGATATACTATATTACTATACCTTCGAGAAAAACACATCCTGATAGTATACTATTTTTAATTAGTGAGATTTTGTTCAAAATGTCATCCAATTCAAATTCAGGTAGCTCGTCAATAGACCTTGGAACAATTGCCATGTTTCTATCTTTGTTTTGAAGGTAAGGTTCTTTTTTTTTTTTTCATGAAGAAAAAACATAAATTAACATCAGAAACATCAAGAGTAGCAGTTTGTTCAACATTTGCAGAACGTGCCATACTTTACAAACATCTTCCCTCTCCAAAAGCAAATATAGAGCAATTTTTTGAGAGCTATGTTATTGGCAACAAGGGTAGCACATCTACTTGTTCTACTATATGCTTACATGGAATAATTGATGTCTTCTTTAGCCTTAACAGCTTTGTTTTTTCAACGAATTATGATGTATTTTGTTTCCTCACCTACAAGCCCTCAAATTTCAAGTAAGATGAAAAAAGCCCCGTTCTAGTCCTATTTCATCTACGAAGTTCTGGATCATACATAAGAAGAGATCATGATCAAAACTTCTTTGATCCTTGCCATCCGCTCTTTGTACACAACCACCAAACTGATTGCTTTCTGCAATCTAAGACTTTTAGAAGCTTTGCTCAAAGTCTTACGTTTGAAGGACATCTTCTAAGAGTAATAGGAAAGTTGGATGGTCGTTTGGCAAGCAGCTTCTTCGAATCTAAATGAAAGATTCCAATATCAAACATCAAATTATGAAATTTAAAGTTCAGTCTACAATTTGGATTTTCAAATTCTTGGACAAGAGAGGCATCTTATTTATACAAATCAACCCACAGCTAGGAGGTTATCAAAGGGGACAAGGGGGAGAGATTTTAAATTTCTAGATCAACCCAACACCTTTTCTTTATTTGCTTGTGGTTGAAGTAATTAGCATCTTTTTTGGCGTGCCGTAGTGCAAGTCTTGGCGACGGATTTGCACTACAAACGCAAAAGGGGATTTGTGTATTTTTCACAATTTCGGATAATTTGTTGTCCACTTTTAGTTAGCATCATTCGTTTTTAGTTTTGCTAAGTCTCTCTCTCTCTCTCTCTCTCTCTCTTCCCCGGCCTCTTTTCCATGCTACGCATCCCATTCGTCTTCTTTGTCATTTTGGATCTCCAAGGTAAGCCACTTGAACTTTGTTCAGCTTGTTAAATCTTAGGTTGACATTTTTGGACTAAAAACTTCCAAGCTATGAACTTGCTAATGACTGCTGCTTTTTGAATGCCACTCCACAAATCTCACTTCTTTCAAGGCAACCTTGGATTATTTCGTTCTATAGAGCACGTGCACATATCACTTGGAATAAATTCAATAACTTTTTGATTAACAATGAGAACACTCCACATTGGGGGCCTGATTTCAATTCAAAAGGGTATTTCTATTAGGTACTTGGACTACAAGGTTGGCATGGGTCTCTCCTTCGCAACATTTTGCTCCTACGTTGGAGAGTACTTGGAGAAAACTCCTCTTTTGGAGTTCAACCAAACTTGACCTCACTTCCAAGGTGGTGGTTTTTAACTAGGACACATTCGAAAAAGAGCATGTGGAGATTATTCAATCATACATCCATGTAAGATACACCATTTCTTCTAGGTTCAATCTAAGCATCTGCAAACCCACTTGATCCACTTGCACCCCCTACAATCCATGTACACCCAAAACTAGCTGACAAATACCAAGTCGTCGTGCTTACACATCTTCACCGACTATCCCACACACCATAGTGCTTGCAAAGATAGAAATGAAACCCATGCACCACAAACATGTCCGCCAAGATCATGACATATTTTGATATATATACCTTGTCTAGATGACCAGCAGATGACCAATTGTAGAATGCAAAATGCAATAGAGGGAGATGAAAGACGCTTGTATAAATGTGTTACTTGAGTGGCTTCACTCGCAGCACGCCTATACCTTCCTCATTAATTATACTCTTTGACCTATTAAAAGCTTCACCAAATCATCAGGGATGACTGATGGCCGCCTTCAATAATTTTTGCCCTTATTTAAGGTTCGGGATAAAGCTGCAGCTTCCTGTACTTTCTACTTATCCATTTCATGATAATTATCGCCCTTATTTCAAGTTCCTGGTTGGACGCAGCAGTTACAAAAGCTCAGATTTCCCTGCAAATAAAAGCCTCGCATTAAAAACAAGGAAACCCAAACAGAATTTTGGAGTATTGTCTTACTGAAAGATCTTCATAGTCTTTTTATTCTCAATGCGTAGTGGTGACTGTGTGTCTACACCCATTCAATAAGTTCTATCAAGAATCTTAGGCAAACAGTTCCAATAGTGTTTCTTTTTCCCCTTCTTTTTTTTTTGGGGGGGGGGGGGGCGGTAGTGGGAGCGGTGGAAATCGTGATAAAATGAATGGATCAATACAATAGAATAGTTGAGTGAAATGGAATTATTTGTTACCGTCCATGGTAGACCCAACAAGATCAACTTGGGGAGGCGTAAGGAAAGTTGCATAATTCCACATTTCAAATTAGAAATGTGATCTCTTATTCCAACTTCCTAGTTGCCCTTCCCACAAACAGCTATACAAGGACATAAAATTTCATAATTTCCATAAATTACAGCTCCTGCAAGAAGACAGTCATTTAAAAGGGATGGAAAGAAGACTAGTAAAGAGATACCAGATGGTTGCGGTGCTCCTCCACCTTGAGCAAATTCTCCAGCAGGCGAACCCAGACAGTATAATGAATTTAGGGAAGGCATAAAACCCTCCTTAGGGGGTGCACAATTCAGCACACCTGTTGCTACGACAGGCTCTTGCACCCCAAAGAATAGAGATCAACAAGTGGAACATTTACACCAGGTTTCCATTCCCAAAACTGTTGTCTGCTCTTCTTTACCATATTATCTACAATAACTCCATCTTAGAGTCAAGGCAGACCAAGCATGTATACTAGCCCAAAGTTATTCCTTCCAACCTTAATTTCAAGCGTTGCATGTACCTGCCTGCTGCAGACACATGCAGCCTGAAAGTTGATTAGAATACAAAATCTCTAGGTACATAAGACGATTTCATGGTTGCAAAGAATCCAGCTCAGCTAAAATTCCATAGTCCTGTCTGTGCTTTGTTGGTTATGGAACCTTCTACAGTTCGACCTCTTGCATATCACCATAAATGCCTCCTTGTGCACTGCTAGGTGTTCCAGGCCCCAGCCCATGCCTTGCACCTGGCAGTAGAGTATTATCAACGCCTACACAATTCGGTGGGGGTTCAATAATTGGTGGCGATGGTAGAGGAGCATTAAAACCTCCTGCAGAGGGAGCTTTAGATGCTGCTTCTTTCATAGCTGGAAAAAAATGGTTTGATTCCATTTTCCTGCCATTTGGTGGAGCAAACCTCTGCATTGTAGGTGGGCCACCAAGACTTGGTAGAGCTCTGGTTGCATCTGCATGTGATAATGCACTCGGATCGCCACTCCAGGAGAGAGCTTTTGACATGTTCGCATTGGCCAGAGACCCATATTCAGATACACCTTCAGCCGTCCCTGATGTTGCTGCCAATTCATTTTCCGAATACACTGCTATATTACTAGCACTGGAATGTCTGTTGATTGAAGGTACTGCCATGAAGCTTGAAGTCAGATTTTTGGGCACCAAAGGCTCATGTTCATCTTGTAAATGACCATTTAGAGTACGGTTAATGGTTGCACCAGATGAAACCTCTGGTTCTAAATCATTAACCTGACCAGTATTGCGCATTTGGTTCACTTCACTTGCCAATGCAGATACAGATGCAGGTACAAAAAGTTGGGCTGGTGCTGAATTAAACCCCCATCCTGTACTAGGCACAATAGGAGACTGGCTGGACTTTGCAGGTGGTAACGACTTTCCACCTTTGTTGAAGGTGTCTACATACCTGCATTATCAATAGAATGATCGAATTTCCATTAGACACTTAGTAGTACATCAATAATAAACACCTGGTTATATCATAAAAGCTCGAAACTATTTCCAGAGTCCGCATCATACACACCAAAAAAACACATGCATTCTTGCCTTCCACCTAGTCTGGTCACAAAGCTTCAAGTATAGCTTCATCCTATGGACTGAACAAGTATTTATACAATTTATGCAGTAGCCAGCCATTAAGTCTCTCGTACTTTGCCAAAAAAGGACGAGCACGAGAGAATAACGATGCTTGTCACCTTTACAAATTTAGCTGTCGGTCACCTTTTTCCTTGCACACTGATCCAAGCCACTAATAGAAAAAGGCAGGCTCACATATTCTTATAACAAATTACTTGGGCGTTTAAATAGTGGATGTATCAGCATTAATAGAGTTGATTCCAGAATGTCATTCCACACGAAATATCCACATGATAAGCAAAAGTTTGTAACCCCAACCTCTCTAACGAACTATTTTCAGTCTCTCTTTTTAGGGGTCAGCAGATCTAAACAGGACCTCTATTTTCATTCAACCCCACCACTAGCCAAACTATGCTATGGAAACACACAAAAACTGATTTGACAAGGGCTGCCTCTGTGTTTGAAAGTCCATCTGCCTGTCCATACAATGAGATGTATGGGATGTTGCTCTAATCAGGTTACAAGATCCAGCCTAGAAGAAATTTCCCTCTATTTTTTATATCCCTGAACATCCCTGAACAACGTAAAATTAAACATGTTTTTAGGACAAACTTTATGCACTCTTAAGCAATTGTCATTGACATTGACACACAGCTTTAAGAAAAATGCCTGAGCAAATAACCACTCTTATATTGAAAAACTTCTTTTATTATAAAAATAGTATTTTGCACACTGCAGGATTTACAAAGCAGAAGAGAAATTTTAGCATAATGGTGGGACATGTACAAACAAGCACATGAAGATCGAGGGTTTAAATGCCTTGCCTATGTCTATCATTAAGGCAAGTTCAAAGAAAAAGATTCATGACAAACAATAGTTAATCCACTCCTTATAATGCCAAGTACCACAAATGACACCATCCATGCCTTGAACGCTGGAATCTGAAATTAAAGGGAAATTTTGAATGAACCCAGCTATGTGAGGGTAAAACACAGCATTTACATTAATTACAAATGTTAGGGTAAAACACAGCATTTACATTGAACACAAATGAGCGGCCACAAGAGGAGAAACAATACCTTGATTGGACACCATGGAGGCGCCCACGGGCAGAGAACTGATTGATACTTGGGGGCATAGGTGGCATTTCTGAAGATAAGCTAAGTTTACCAGAATCTGACAAAACCTGCCCCACGTTTCCATTAGCAGGTTTGGCATCTTGAGCAGGAGTTCCGAAATTGGAGCCAAAACTTGCAGCAGTTGGAGGAGGAGGAAGAGCAACTTCCTCAGGAGCTAGTTCGGCACCCTCTTCAACCCATCTTTTGAGCTTTTCATCATAG